>NW_011341665.1:45308-49555 GCF_000735185.1 Notothenia coriiceps
ACCGACAGACGCTGTGCAAAAGACTTCCGGCGGAAATGAAGTGCATTTGTGTAGGGTTATGGCGCTACCCGTGGTTTGTCGCGTAAACTTGTCTATAGCTGCAGCAACACATTCCTTAACGGCCCGTCCACACAGCGGCGTGCGTTGGCGCTTCACCATTCACTTTGAATGGGGTGACGTCACTTTTCGCCGAACTGCATCGTGGGAAGCGACGTGGAGCGTTGCTGGCGTGGCTCGCTGCAAAAGTTGAGCAATGTTCAACTTTTGACGCCTCGGCAGAAGCGTCAGCCAATCGAATCATATGCCAGTACAAGCTCTAGACAATCAAACCGCTGCTTGTGTGTCAGGGGCGGGAGATTCATGTGATTGGTTGTTGGTCGAGTTTCAGACACGCCCGCCGGCAAGCGTCAACGCACGCCGCTGTGTGGACGGGCCGTAACTGTAAGTTATAGTATATCTTAAAGTATATCTTATATTATCTTATCAGTGACCTGGAAACAGACATTTAACAAGATGAGACAATATGTCCGAGACTCAGAGTTCAGTGTCTGGTTTATTCCAGGTTTGTGATGAATGACGTCTCCATGAATCATCCGATGTTCAGTTTGTCTGGTTTGAACAGAAGTGAAGGCTTCAATCTGTCGTCTCGTCTTCTGACAGACTCTGATCCGACCTGGTGCTCCTGCTCCTTTATTAAAAGGTCCAGCCGAGTGACCGTCCTCCACCACCATGACGAGTCATTACCAGGATAAAGAAGCGTCTGACAGGAAGCACCAGATCCATGCCGACAGCGCGGGTTAAAGTCTGCGAGGCGTTTTCAGAGAGGAACCCAGAAAAGTGTTGGCCGCGTTCCCAGCAGGTAGCACGTTGCTTCCTGTCGGAGCTCGTTAGTTTGATGCGCGGCAGATTTGACCGGCGAGTCCCTCGGTGGTATGGCGTTGAAGGAGGACGGCGGAGCGGGAACAGCCTGCGAGGGACGGAGAGATGTTCATTCGTCCGTACGCTCGCTGCTCAGCCAGGCGGAAAACACAGCCAGGATAAAAAAAGGAAATCAAACCGAGCTACCTGATTCAGACCAGAGGGCCTGCATTACTGCATGGTGAGGGATTCAGTGTTCAGAGCAGTCCTGAAGGTCCTGAAGGTCTGTCTGTCTCTCAGTCGGGGCCTCAAAATATCTCAAACCTCTTCGACACATATATTTTTTGTCTTTTATTTTCTGCACACTCTAAATTTTACATTTATATTTAATGTATATGCCATTCCTTGCACACTTAATGCTAATAATAGCCTACGTTTGAATAGCTGTAATTTGGCCCTTCATATTGTTTATTTGTCAGACAGTCTGTAACGGTCAACTTGTATATATTTTACTTTTTAGCTCTTTATTTTCAATTTTGAAATGTTTCTATTTTATGTTTGTTTATTTTCTACTCAAATAATATGCAATGCCTTTGTTTTAACATGCTGCTGTGACTGTAACGGAAACATTTCCCCATTTGGGATCAATGAAGTATATCTTATCACTTTTTAAATCTGCACAGCTCTCCACTTGAATATATATTTCTCATATTTTGTTATATTTTACAATACTCAGTTTCTCACATATTTAGATTTTGTGTAAATATTGTCTTTATTTTTAATTAGCTAAAATAGTCTTTAAAATTGCTTTTATAAAATAAAAAAATTTTCGTCCTTCGATGTCTTTGTACGCACCATGGTAATAAAGCCGATTCTGATTCTGAGTAGTAATGCTCCTCCAATGACCGGTCATCGGTACTTAACAAGATCTGACTGAGAAAACCTGGGAAAGAGCGGCAGATTTAAATACTTTCGGTCAGCTGAAACTAAATCCCACTAAGCAGAATTTGAAATGATTTGAAAATATGCTGAATAGACGAGTTAGCAGCACCAGCCGCTAACATGGAAGAGCACAACGAGATGCCATCACTCTCACGGAGAAACTCAAAAATAAACCACAGATAACATTTGACTTGAATTTCTCCCATTTGTGACAGAAATAACAATCTTTCCAGACATGTTGACCGGCAACAAGCGGCCAATCCACCCGAAGCTCACATGGCAGCTCAGAAGGATTTCAACAGCGTAAACAAAAAAATATACTCTTTTTTAGTCGGTGCACACAGGACTTAATAAAATCTGAAGTAGTGAACGTGTCAGATTCTTTGTCAATTTACACGAGAGGTTCTCAAAGCTTTGATGCCCGAACAAAGATTTAGGAAGCCATGATTGATAGGTTGCACAGAAAGTCATAGGATTTGTAATTGGTCTTATGATGTCATATAACAATAGATCCTTCAAGCACCAAATTCACATTTGGCAGATCAGGAAGATGATATCCGTCCCCTGACTAGTTTTCTTTTATTCCAGAAACCTTAATTTTCTGCTCAACCAAACTGCGTTTATTCATGTTGAGCCATTTCCATCTTACTTCTACATTAAATTGCTGAGATGTTCATCCAAAACAAGTCCAATAGTCAGTCTGAGAAAAGTCAACTTCTAGGTACACTTCATCAGTGTAGCCCACATGTATTAAAGAGGCCCTATTATGTGTTTTGGGGTTTTCCCTTTCCTGTAGTGTGTTATATATATATATAGACCATTTACATGCACAAAACCCTATATATATATATATAGGGTTTTGTGCATGTAAATGGTCTGCAAAGGCCAACACCCCCTGTGTTCCCTCTTCTTTGATATCTCATGACACCTTACAGCTGCCATTCACCCTGAATAAATAAAGAACCTCAAAGGGATGATACAGTATGAGGGGCTTAAAGGTTTCATTTTGCCCTTATGAACTAACATCAGAGAGCTGCATCTGATATCATCTGCTGCCAGGGATTCAATGAGAGATCCATTAACCTCAGAGTCTAGGGAAACAGGTTTTATGCCAAAGGGGAAACAGCCATCAGAACACAACCGAGACAGCACACTGTAACATAAACCTGAAGTATATCTGTGTAAGTTAACATTGAGGGCGTCAAGCCTCATTCTTGTAGGATATTTAAAACGGTGCCACATTAACAGGGCTCCGCTTCTTGACTCGCACGTTAAAAACAGCCCAAATAAAACTCTGTAGGCACTGATTTATTTGCCTTCCTTTGGCTGATTTATTTACTTCTTCCATAAAATTAAACAAACAAATATACAAAAATTATGGGGGGTGCTAGTCCAGTGGTTCTCAAACTTTTTCTATCAGGCCCCCCCTTTGGAGAAAAAAAAAAGTTGGGCCCCCCCAACACAAATAGTCAGGCTCAGTGGCGGCGCCAGAGATTTATTTTGGGGGTGCTGTTGGGTAGCTTGACGTTTCATAGAGGGTGCTCAAACATTTAGGGTTTCCCATTAATGTACCGGGCGCTACAGTGGAATTTTCTACTGCAACAATCCCCCACGCATATACACAACGTACCCGCAACTGTTACAATGAAGGCTCGATAATCAGCTCACGGCATATAGGTGTAAGCAGGGGCAAAGTGCTATTTTTATAGGTGGTGTGTGGACCTCACATAGGAGGGTCCGGGGGCATGCTCCCCCTGGAAGATTTTTTAATATTGAAGTTAAAAGCATCAATCTGGTGCACTTTGAGAGCAAAATGAAGAGGTCTATGGATACCTCTCTCAACACCCATTTGAAACAGAACTGTAAACAGATTTACTTTTTCTTTATGGATATTTTACAAATCCTGAGANCTGGTGCACTTTGAGAGCAAAATGAAGAGATCTATGGATACATCTCTCAACACCCATATGAAACAGAACTGTAAACAGATTTACTTTTTCTTTATGGATATTTTACAAATCACCCTTTTAAACTTTATTCTTGTTTTACTGTCATATAGTATTTCATACCTGTTTTTAATTTATTCTCATATTTTTTTCTAACTATAATGATCATATAAACGTGTGCCTCGGAAATAATTGTTTACATTAATGGTGACCAAAACATTTGAGACCCACTGAGATAACACTGAGAGAGTCCTTTAGTTCACTGAGTCTCTCAGTCTGACAGGAGAGGACTCCCCTCCACTTTGTTGTTGAAAAAACTCCTTATATCCGTTAGCGTAGCTCGCCAGCACCAGAAGCTAACAACAACGATCTCCGTTACCGGTGCGCTCTCTCTCTCTCTCTCTCTCTCTCTCTCTCGCTCGCGTACACAAAATGGCTCGTTTCACACACACACAGAGCCAAGCTTTAATGAAACACAGAGACCCAGATGTAATAGTAATG
>NW_011341665.1:49595-76636 GCF_000735185.1 Notothenia coriiceps
ACGTAGTACGTACGTACTACTACTACGTACACACACACACACACACACACACACACACACACACACACACACACACACACACACACACACACACACAAAGAGCCAAGCTTTAATGAAACACAGAGACCCAGACGTAATAGTACTGTACTGCATCATATTATTTTCGAATCAATAATCTTTGAAATTTTGATTTTTTGATTTTATTTATCTTTTAAAAAAAAAAATGATAACCATTTTTCCTCCTGGTCTCTCGCACCCCCCTGGCATGCCTCTGCGCCCCCCCACTTTAGTCGGAGCTTACGTTTTGTGAAAATGTCACACTTTCACATTTTCTAATGGGTGTGTATTAGAGAGCTGGTTAAGACTTAGAGTGTGTGACATCACGGCTAGATGGGAGAGGAGCTGGAAAATCTGAAGAGTTTTTTCCAACTATTGCAATATGCTCATTTAATCAAACAGACTTACACATATGGCGGCCGGACAAGATGGCGGCGGGCAGTTTGGGCGCAGTGGCGGCGATCTATCTGTGCATGATTGTTCTGAATCTTGGGCCTCTGTTTCAATAGTATGAAGCTGCAGCGTTGGAGACGGCAGTTTCAGGACCGCAGTCCTGGGACCGCACTCCTAGGACCGCACTCCTAGGACCGCACTCCTAGGACCCTAGTTGTTTTGTAACATCGCCACCTAGCGAGTTGGATGCCCGCAAAAGTACAACCAGCGAGTATTGAGTCTCATACACAGCGAGTCTCTTTAGAAATTGTAATGATGTTATTAACGATCTAAAAATGCATGAAAATATGTTTTTCTTACAGAAATTAAATTATTATTATTAACAACAATTTGTTGTTATTATATTTTTGTTTTTTACCAAATGTATTTTGTATGTCAGATGTAAAAGATANACATACTGATATACACCTGAACATCAGCAGGAGAGGACTCTTTAAAGTAGAGACACTACATACTGATATACACCTGAACATCAGCAGGAGAGGACTCTTTAAAGTAGAGACACTACATACTGATATACACCTGAACATCAGCAGGAGAGGACTCTTTAAAGTAGAGACACTACATACTGATATACACCTGAACATCAGCAGGAGAGGACTCTTTAAAGTAGAGACACTACATACTGATATACACCTGAACATCAGCAGGAGAGGACTCTTTAAAGTAGAGACACTACATACTGATATACACCTGAACATCAGCAGGAGAGGACTCTTTAAAGTAGAGACACTACATGCTGATATACACCTGAACATTAGCATTATAGGACCACAAGATGTTCATTGCCATTAACTATGCTGTAGTTATGTTCATATGACAAATTAATAAAGTAATCGTTTTTTTATCTTTTAATATTCCTCTCAGTGTACCAGTCGAAACACAAGCCAATAATGCAGTGTCTTTTAACAAATGGGCACTTGTTTAGTAAAAAGTAAGTCAGCAACCCAGTTCCAGTGCTGCGTGACTTCCCTCTTCTGACGCACACAAGTGGAACAATTTAACAACGTCGGAAGTATGCCACAAGTTTCTATTCAACAAACCGACTTCCCCAGCAACAGCTAAAAATAAAAGCATCCCAAACTGCAGGATGGGAACAAAGCGTGGACCAAAAGCTTGTTGTTATACTCACGTCTTGCAGGGTTCACATGTCTTGCCCTTGACTCTGTAGTACTTCTCTTCACATGCACACACTGTGTTGTTCTCTGGTGTACCTGTGCACAAGAACAATGATATTTAGACTTGATGAGCAAAAGAAAAAGGAGTATCAGTATGATTCAAAGTATCTTAATACATACATGTCCGTTTCTCAATCTCGTTCAGTTTACATGATGAACACTTGAGACACTCGTATTTCTCTGAGTCGATGTTGTGCTTGTAGTAACCGTCCTCACAGCGACACACTGTGTTTCTGACTGCTTTACATGGGGATATCTCCACCTCATGATTTGATGCTGTGGGAAACAAGTTATAAAGACAGAAAAAAGTGAATAAAGCAAACGATATCCTTATACAACACTGACTGTAGCTGCGAGTCCCGCTGAGGGCCCAGGTAGCACAGGAACTACATCCAATGTGTGGAGGAGGCTGTGGCTCAGTGGCATAGTGCGGACCGTACTGAATGTTTTTAGGTCGCTTTGGATAAAAGGATCTAACAAGTGACATGTAATGCAATGTAAAAATGTCCAGGAAAGGTTCATTTAATTTATTTACATCCTGTCCTTCTCTGTCTGTAAACACAAACTGAGTAAGATTGACATTAAAGTTGACTTTGATCCTCTGTTGCTCTGGTAAAAAAAAGAAATGTATTTGCCTCTCTGGTGCACAATTACTCCTCCACCTGTCTACCAATATATACCCAAATCCCACCGTGCCTCAAGCTGCCTACAAAACAAAAGCATAAACAACTACTACAACTAACACTAAATAATTAACACACAAATAAAGAGAGAAAATACATGTTTTGCTATTAAATAATTAAAGAAATGAATAGTGTAAACCCCTGAGGCGATACCAGTTCAGAAATGTTAAACCCCTTCCCCCACGTCATTATTCTGACGGTTCATAATGATCTCTGTCTTCTGTATTTTGACGTTTTATTTGTATTATTATTATTATTATTATTATTATAATGTGGCTGTACCTTTGCACTTTCTGCAGCTCCTGCAGTTGCGTGCGTAGTTCTCCTGGTCTGTGTACAGCCCAGTGCCACATTGCTTGCAGATACTCCTTGTATTATTAGAATGACACTTTTCTACAAGCCTAAAACCTGGAAAACATGAAAGAAACACAGAGTAGGTATTCAACTCACAATCCATTCAATTCAATCATTCGATGTATAAGATGTTAGAAAATAATGAAACATTTCCATTTTGGTTTCTCAAAGTCGAAGTCTTTAAATGAAAATAATTGACGCAACCTATGAATGCATAAACTAGAAGCTTGTCGTATATATGCATAATTAAATAATGTAATTGAATAAATGCCAATTTAATGCTATTACATATTGCCTATTTTAATAAAAAAATGATGAATAACAAAGGATTATGGCGGACAACCAACCGGATAACGGACAGTTATTACTTAAATCTTCTCATTGAGTATTTCATTGTCTTGCATGTTGTGCCAGTTATTCTTAAGGTATTTGTGCTCATTCAAAGTCAGTGTGGTGTGTTTCCCTGCCACTAAAAGAGGAATAAATAACTAAATACATTGTTGTCGGCATCGGCTGAGAAAAATACAATCAGTTCATCCCTACTTTATAATAGTATTTAGTTAAATATGATGTTATACGAAGCAGGAATTCTTCATATTTAAGAATGCCGCATTAAATCGATAACTAAAAATGTTGTTCATTATTCCACTACATGTTGCACTGTTAAAGAGGCCATATTATGTATTAGTAGTGCAGCACAGGCAGTATGAGAAAAATAAAGAACATTAAAGCATGGAAACATGTCACAGTAGAGACAATAAATACAAATATGAACCTGAAAAGGAGCATCTTTTAGACTTTGTAGAATGGATTTGACGTTACAAAAGGAGGGCCGCCTGTGGGGTATTTCCAATAATAAGGATGCTACTGTGAATCATGTGCAGCGTGCAGAAATACAGTACCTGGAAGGCATTTGTTGCAACAGACCCCGTTGTCATTGTCATAATCCCCAGCTGGACACGTCTTGGCCTCTGAGATCAATGTCACAGCGGTGAGGAACATGCACTGAAACAGAGAATGTGCAATGAATTTACAAAGAAATGCGTTTTTCCATGGGTTCATTTCATTCCAAAGTGAGTCACTTCAAGTTGTTCTCACCATTGGGAGAAGTATTGTGCCAACAGGAGCTTTTCTGTCCCATCTTCCTCTCAGCCCAGCGCCCTCCATCATCGTACAGCTTTAAGTCAATCCATCTGAGGACACCTGCAAGGAAAACAATCTGTCAAACGTCTAACAGACAATTTAGTCTATTTGACTCTTGGCCCACACATTTATAATTAAACCTAACTTTTAAATGCCTTGAATATCCCGACATTCCCTAAGGTCTCTATAGTCTCAGTTGAAAATGGTGATGAAGTGCATGTTTCCTATCAATGTTTTAAAATGATTTGCTACAAAACAGTGAGTATGTTTTTTTTTAGGGCCCTGCTGATATTACATGTTACTTATACAATAAGATATACAATAAAACATGCTAGTTAATAATAAAGCCTTCAGTAAACCTCTGTGGCTGAAAACATTTAACTTTATCTGATAAGGGTTGAACCAACTGATAATGTAGAGCGGCCTGAGTCTTACGTTTCCTTTAATGTCCAGGGAAATGAGGACACATCTTTCTGATTTAGCTAAAAACATGGCCTCTACTCGGGTGCTGGGTCTATTTTCTGTACATATTTCATCCATCAACCAATAATGTTGTCTGGTGTGTAAATAGGAGCCATATGTGCTTAATTAAAGTGGTTAAAAATAGAAAAACAATCCATTTATTTCCTAAAAAGATGTCCAGCAATAAGAGGATCCAATGTTGTTATTTCGCTAACAACGTGACCTTAAATTGGGATCATTGGGTCAGGTCATATTTATAAGAACAGCATCGTTTTCTGTACTTATTTCATCCATAAAATAATGTTTTTGGAGATGTAAATAAGAGCCATTTGTGCATAATTTAAGTGCTTCAAATTAGAAAACAACCATTTCCTAAAATGTCCAGGGAAAAGAGGATCCAATTTTGGTCAAGTCATATTTTAAAACAACAGCAAAGTGCTCTGTACATACAGTATCCATCAATCTATTGTATAAATAAGAGTCATTTGTGCATAATTTAAGTGGTTGAAAAATAATAATCAAACCATACTGTGCTACATAATTCTGACCCTTGATCTAATAACTTTAAAAAGGGTCACCCAAATTACTTTAGACATGATTTTCCACCTACATGATATCAAACTATGCAGTTTTGGGAGTCCAAACACAATAAAATGGAGGACAAATCACAACAAATTTGTCTTTGCATTAAGTTGAGGAAGAATCATATTTGGGACAGGGGGTGGTTGGAGTTTCAGATGTGGTTTTCTCATCACATTAGTAGATAAAACGAAACCTTCAGCAAGGTTAGCAAGAGGTAAGCAAGACACTTTGATGATCTGATCATTTGTATCAGAAGTAACGTTTTTTTTTAACGCCAAATAGGCTATAACATTTTAAACAACCCATACACTGGTTGTGAATGTTAAAATAAAGTTATTGACATTATGTTGATTGGATTTTACTGAGAGTGAGACACAGGTCATTTAAGGTTGTCATAAGAAAAGTTAAATGCATGATAAATAACATTTTGGAAGTCACTGAATTGGATTCAACCCACAGAAAAACAAGGATATACGTTTTTCTTTATTGTAAATGTAGTTTGTGGATAAAGAAAGAATGAATAGGTCTACAGACAGTTAAAAAAAAACTTTGGCATATCCTGCATATTTCTGCGACACTTGTTTGGCAGCCTGTTGACTTCCCTGTCGCACTCATAAGAATAAACTCAAATTTAAAACCACAAATCAACCTGAACACTGACTTGTTTACCGATAACGTTGACGTATTAAAAAGTACTTAATCTACACTCATTTTCTTACTGTTTTATCAATGGTTTCGCTTTAGTTCCCACCACAAAACGCCCACCGCAAAGAAGTCTGATATGAATCTCCTCTTCCCACAGGCTGACATTCAGAGATATTTTACTGACACTTACCTGGACAAACACCGTGGAGAATCTCTTTTACCGCAGGTCCATAACTCGACAGGAATGTAGATTTAATTTCATATAACTTCGTATTATTTGGTATAAAAGTAGAAGCAGAGCGACGGCGCCACTGGCCCGGCTGAGCATGAGCGGGGGAGGACTGAATACGGGAAATAGCCGCGTCACGAGACTTCTTGGAAGTGTGAAGCAAGTTAGACAAGGCAACTGAAAGCTCAAAGTGAACACACAAACACATAGGACAAAGTGAGGAATGTACACAGGTGAGGAAGTCTGCAGCTAGCTCACTTTCAGATCAGTTTACATCCCAAAAGATATAGAAGATAGCACAGGTGCAGGTTTACTCAAGTAATTAAGCAGTGATGGAAAGTAACTAAGTAGAGGTGGGTGAAGTACTCAGATGTTGTACTTAAGTAGAAGTACAAGAGTGTAGGAATACTCTGTTACAGTAAAAGTCCTGCATTCAAAAATGTTACTCAAGTAAAAGTGCAAAAGTATTAGCATCCAAATATACTTAAAGTACCAAAAGTAAAAGTAGTCATTGTGCAGATTGGTCCATTTCAGAATAATATATAGCCTATGATGTGTTTTTATAATTATTGATAATGAAAGTGTTCTCAAAGCTGGTAAAGGTGCAGCTAGTTTGAAGGACTTTGTATACTGCAGGGTAGCTTGTGAATTTACTCCAGGTGGAACTAAAGTCTGATTTAACACAATTATATTTCACATCATTCATCCACATCTGTAAAGTAACTAAAGGTATTAAACAAATGTTAGTGGAGTAAAAGTAAACGATGCACCTCTGAATTGTAGTGGGGCAGCAGAAGTATAAGTTTAGATGCAGTTTGGACTAATAAATACATTATTTATGCTGTCTTACTGGTTGGGTTTCTGCCTGTATCAAAGTGTACTACTGTTACCATCAGGGTCCCATGATTTGGTACGGTTAGACGGAAGCTCTTTAGTGCAGCGGGCAATCCTAAAATAAATACAGACTTAAATAACAAGTGTACATTAAAGGGTCTTAAACATGTCTTTAGTAATTGTAATGTTATGTTTCATGTCTGTTTACATGTTTATTTTCTTGTATACTTCTTGTAATTGGCTTTCTTTTTCTTTTATTGTTTTCATTATGAATCACAAGTTGCATTATCATAGATTCTACTTTTGGAGGGGGGGCTACAGAACCACCCATGTTGTTGTATATAACAATAAAGCTTTTGAAGTATGACTCGATGCACTGTAATTATGGGCCACAGTGATAGGCTGGTACTTGATATAGGGACCGAGCAGAGCATGGAGTCACGTGACTTGTCTGGTACATTACATGAAAGAGCTCAGTCAGCAGAGCAAGTACCTCCTCAGAAAAACCACATCCTTCCTCTTCAGTGAGCTGTGTCTTCATCTTTCTACTGTTCCTCCTCCTCCTCGCTCTCTTCTGTCTGCCTCTGTCTCTGTGTCTTATGCATGTAAGTGTCAAACAATTCCACTAACACATCTGCCACACAGACACTTTAAATAGGTCTTTTCTTACATGCACGTGCACTGCTGAGTTTCCTACAGCCTGACCTGGAAACTGATCTGAGTGCATGTTTCCAGTCAAGCAAAAACTAGTTTATGTGTATGACTAGTTTACTTGGATGAGATCAACTATACAGTGAAAGAATAACGCGAGACCCATGTCCTTTAATAGAGAAAACAATTGGTTTGAACATTGCAATCACATGAACTTAAATACAACTTTAAGCCTCCCAACGTAAATGAGTTGCTTTTTCTTTACTTATTGTATGAATGCACTTGTATATTAGCTTTTTACATGATCAGAACATCCTCAGCAGGTTCCTGGCAAGTTCTTATCTAGTCAAGCAGTCTAAAACTGAAACCTGAAGATAAGCATGACCAGGTTTGCGCTGTGATTTTAATGTGGAGTCATCTCTCTTACAGTCACCCCTGTACTCTGTGTCAGTGGCGCCGAGAGCCCCTCCACAACCCTTAGGCCCCGTTTCACATTCTGACAGGAGATCACGTGTGGTTGTGGCTTCGTTTCTGTGAAGAAGTGACGAAGATAAGATGATGGTGGAAGTGCCAAGTTGAAAAAACTCCACATCACATACTTTAGGCTGCACCACAGTCTCCTGTCACAAAGTACAAACACTTGGTTACAGTTTGCATACATGGGCATTCTTCCTCATCCACACTCTCGCTCATGTATCCGCTGCGCAAAGAGTAGTGAGTCAAACTGGCCAGGAAAACATGCTGGCTTGCAAACTGCAAATATAGACCGGATGCATAAGTATTTTTGTTGTATACTGCATTTGACATACTCAGTATTAAGACATACTTAATCTTTCTCTGTCAGACTAAAATGGGTATTGAAACTCGTAGTCAGTTTATGATTCAGTTTAAGATGTCAAGTCAACGCCCCATCTACTAAAGCTGAGAGTGCAGGTTGTCCTCCTTACCTGTCTTGGCTGTTAAATAATAAAAAGAGAGCACTTAATGAGTTCAGCCCATTATAAACTTCTACAGCAGCACTTTAATAGTTTGGTTTATTTTGAGGCGGACATTCCCATATTTTTCTTGTTTTTCTGAGATTGTATCTTTATGGTTTAAAGGTCCCATGTCATGCTTTTCCGGTTATTACCCGTCCCCTTGTGTGTTATGTTGCTTTTTCTGCATGTAAACGGTCTGCAGTCACAAACCCTCAAAATACACCCTGTAGGGAGTAAAACTCTAACACAGAGAAGACCTGTCTATGCTGCCCCAGAACGCCTCGTTGGACATTTCTCTTTTTCCATTGTTTACTTCTTGGGTATAGTGACGCGGAGCCGTTACGTTTGGACGAATCCGCTGACTTCCTCACACACACACACACACTCTGCGGGACGTTCCGAGGCTCGCTGCTGCGAGGAGCGGGACACTGGTGTGGGGTCGGTGCAGTGGTGTAGTCTACTTTTTTGTAGTGGGTATACTGTAATAATTGTATTCATCCTGTCTCGAAGCAACACCTCATGAACACCATCACACTTACTAATGCATAGACTAGTCTTGAGACTGGTTATGTGTTATCAACATGTCAATGTATTATAAGCATTTTTATGTGACTTTTAACTGCCAGTGACATTAACAATAAAAAAATAAAAGAATGAACAATGATGGAAAAAGCCCACTTATCTTCTAGGGTTGAACAATTAATCGACATCTTTATCAAAATCTCAATATGGCCTACTGCAAACACTGTCTCTGACACAGCTCTCACCAAATTTCCAACTAAATCCTGTCCACCCTTCTCCGTGAGCTCCTGGGCTATTTTGTGTGCTCTGGACGTCTCATGTCGTCTAATCTTGTTTCTCAAAGAGGCCAGAGATGTTGATCTGCTTGAATCTGAGGACTGGATCTTAAAGTACACCCACTCCTCAGACATAGACACTCGTTGTTCTGTGAGGACACCTGTTGATTTTGTAGCGCTGCAAAGAGCACAACCTGGAAATAAACAAAACCATGACTAATTAGCATAATACAAGTTTTTACCAATAATATCTGCAGAAAAGAGCCAAGATTTACTCAAAAGTATTTAATAAACTGCTTACAATATTTACATCATGGCTAACAAATGCATGAAAAGCAGATAAAAGGAGAAAAATGTTCCACTTTTTCAATAGCTAATTATTGGACAACTACTGATAACTAACATATAGTAATATAATGGTGCTAGGCGCTAACCCTTGGAATGAATAAGTTTATTGATACAAACCAATGCTACTGGCATAAATCATTAATAGTACAAACAGTGGATTCACGCGAGTACTGATTTCCGGTATTTTTAGATAACCCAAATTATCAAAAAGACGAGCACAAACACACGAGGTACACACTGTAAAGGCGTGGTATTATCGACTTGTAGTTAATGGGTTCTTGACGAGACCGTAGAGAATTGTCACTCACACGCTACCAAGAGAATCATCGACAGAAAAGTGTTGATATCAGATCCCATTCTTACAAGTCGAAACGAAAAGTAGTTTCACACAACCTGGTAGGTTGAGAGGTGACTTTTATCCAAAGTCTGGTCTATATAGTGGACTAGGTTCTCAACGAAGTTCGGTAACGAATCGTATGTTAGGCTCTTTCGTCTTCTCGGTCTTTTTAACTCTTGATTTTTACCGTACTAATACTTTTAGAAACTTTTGAAGATACTCTACCCCCTTCTCACCTCATATCCGTGGTAAGCTTGTTATAACCTAGGATATAAACATATAGACATATTAGAAAATATATAAAAGTGGTATAAAACATTGTTAAAGTTAAACCGTTAGAATTACGGGGTGACAATTTTTTTTCATTGTAACCCTTACATTTGTATTTTAAAACGATAAACTTGACCAGTTATTTTACTCACTGCCTATTTATAAAAAAAGATTAAAAAAAGGATGAAAAAAGTACTTACACAAATTAAATGTATTACTACATTAATTATTTCTATGTTTTAATTGGAAATCTATAAGTAAAACTAGCCACATGGTCATTACGAAAAAAACTTTTTTATGTGATATTAAGTTATAAGATTTTTGATAAACTGAATAATAATCATATAATATCGCGACTAGGTATGATTATTATTTACTCCCTGACAATTGGATTGTTCTAAACGATGTATCTAATAGGTCAATATGTGGTTGTTAAAAAATAGGGGAGGTGGGTAAATGTTAGTTTCACTTATTTTTCTAAACGTGAATTATACGGGAGACGTAAACTGGGATTTAGTAATCACTCACGGTACCCGTGGGCCGTCCTGGCTTGGATTAAACTCCTACTGAACTGAGTTCTCGGTTACTTCCCTCTAAGACTTGTAGGGGTAGTTGTACGTCACAATAAAACAAAATCCTCATATTATTAATAGAAATACCGACCAACCAGAGGGTGGGAGATCGCCCAATATCGTGTTTCATACAGGGTATTCTATTTAGGTGGTAGGGGCGGACCTAAAAAAAAATGTTGACTCATGACACATGTAATATAAACTATTGTATATTTATAAATTATCATTATGCAAAGTATCCCTCTTTCATCTTCCAGTTTAATATCTTTATATCTTATACTTTATAGTATTCTATGACATGTCACTAGATGTGTTATTTTGTCAAAATACGGCCTTACAGGTTTCTATAATATCCTCCTACCCGTTTTTTTCTGTTTGATTAATCCAGAATAAATTTGTAATTCTTATAGAAATCCAATTCCCAGAAGAAAACTATTCTTTTTGAAACCCCCGTAGATGTCTAATTTATAGTTGGACTGTTTCAGAATTTCAGATTTATAACGAAAGAGACGTTACAATGAATACAACTTTCCGTGAAATAAAATTGACTATAATATGTGTAATTAATATGAATAATACTTCTTATTCTTTACACGTCTTAAACATGTCAAATTACCACCTCCATAGAACTTTCCCTACAACGTTTATAGTTAATATGTCATAAATTAATTGATAATCATTCTGCCTACTCTAGATTAGACCCATTAGTCAAGTCACCGACACATAGCGTTACTAGCAGCTTTACAGGGAATGTCCGGGATTGCAGACAAGAGCCACTGAAATAAAAACTTTAAGTCAAGGACATCTTGCCGGATTTTTCGGCGTTCTGATTTCTTATTCTGCTTATATATATTTTGTTCCTATTAACCATCAACAACAACTAATTATATGTCACACAATAAATCTTTATTTATTGTTTAATCTTCCTTTTTGTATAAATTTTTCTCTCGTCTAAAGTCATAAAACTCGAGACTCGGGTAAAGAAAAAGGAATCGCCTGACCGTTTTTTTTTCAGTCTGTAATTACTACAATTTTATTTTTGTTATTAGCACCGAACCATACCTATTACTTAATACAAATCACTAGTGTTCGAAGGCCTGAAGGACACAAGATAAGTGCGTAAAGTTACACCTATTTCAGCACAGTAAACTATCGCGGTCTGAACTTCTCTCCACCACAACCCTCGGTCACATCCCTCGCCTACCTCGCCACACACACCCTCTTATAATTCTTCAACTTCTGTCTGCTCGGCGACGTAAGACCTACTCGACGTCCCAGCCTACCGTGTACGTCATCTGGTCGGGTCCTCCACTCAACCGTCATTCAGACGCACTCTACTGCCCTCGGACCTGGTCTTTGCGACGCAGAGAAAGATTCCATCGACCCCTGCATAAGGGAGGACTACAACATTTCTCACCAAGGACGTCGTCAGGGCCCCAACATCGTCACTACAACTCACTTCCTCAAACAATAGATCCCAGTGATGGCAGTCTAAGAACGTCAGACTCAGCCCCTTGGCGTCTCCACGGCCTACAATAATACCAATCCGTTCTCACCCTGTTATGAAACGGCCCTCCTTTTTGTCAAGTCAGAACAGTTCCAACTCAAACTCCACCACTCGTCTGTAGGTGACTCTCTAACAGACCGATCTGTTCGTCTCTCACGCACGCTGTCTCCCGCGCCTTTCCATAAAATCTTACCCACCACGACTCCACGACTAGTCACTTGTGATAATGCCCGCAGTATCTCGTGCCGTGTTCGCGGCTCGTGGTTCCGATGTACCTTACAAGGATGACGCGTGAGGTGTGTCGTTTGTGTGTCATGTGGAGCGCTGACAATGTTACTTCGATGGCTATTAGTCGAGTGGCGTATATCCGTCCTCCCGTCACACATGCAGCTGCACTATGCGACATATACGCGGCATATGGTGGATGCTTTTACGGTCACTTAACGGCATACGGGAGAATTTTTTCACTCGCTTACTATGCTATTGTTGTGAGTAAAACACTGACCGCGAAAGTGGCGAAAAGCAGGCGGATAGACACAAGTTATGAAAACCTTGCAGGACCCCGAAGGGCAGCGGAAACCCGGGACAACGATTCGTTGTCGTTGTGTGAAACAAGCCGATACTGTTTCGGTGCAGACAAGAGATTGCAATATCTTAAACTAGGCCAGGGGTAGTAAGTCAAGGCGCCTCGCGGATTGTCCTTCTGTCTGTACTTTGCTTTTTGTGTCTGGCCTTATATCAAAATTACAAAAGGCTTCAAAAGGGTGAATAATGTGATGTCTTCTTCTCGGTCCTAGTCCGCCGGACAGGATTTCCACTGTCTCTTCTCGGGCCGCGATGCGGCGTTTAAAATGGGCATTCACCTTTAATTCGTACCCAATAGTTTAATTGGCATTTTTGGTCATTTTTCTTTTGTTCCGACCCCGCCTTAGATTCTTAGCATCTCGTAGGAACCCAAGATCTCACCTCCACGTCTTTCAATCCCATTTGACAGTCGGTGTGTACGTTTCCTTTTTGTTACTAGATTTGTTGTTGTATTTAAGTATTGTTCAGTTACTGATACGTTTACTCTCAATTAAGTACCAGTACAATTTCACCGTAANGGGGGGGGGGACAGAAGCTCCAACAAGCCGTTTAGGACAGAGAGTGAATACACATACTTTACAGAGATGCTGTATGAGAAACCAATGTGAGTTTGGAAAATTGAACAGTATAAATGTATTTTAGTAGACCTCAGCAATGGAATTATGATCAGTAGAAATGGCCATGGCATCGGACCTTTAAGCCGTTTTGAGTAAAAGCGTCAGCTAAATGAAATGTAACATCTATCATCAGCTGTACTCTCTAATAGAGGCAAAACATCCCCCAAAATTAAACATTACAAATTAAAGTAAATTCAGACAAATCGTATGAGATAAATCATGTTTGTCAATAAACATATTTCATCATTTTGAAGCATGTGAACTTGTTCAAGTGGAAACCCAAAATACATCTGAAGCCTTGCATAAGATGTCCCCTTCCAAAAACAAAGAGACACTTAGAAAATAAAGTGACCTTTACAGAAATGCAGATAAGTAGCTCATCATGACACAAGCAGTTCTCACACTTACAAAGTAAAAACTGTAAAAGCAGGAATGTAAGAATCACTCATCATTCTGTGAATTGACTGTAATATTTTAATCTAATCCGGGCAATTCAAGCCACCGTGGACAGATAATCATCCATCACACGCAGGACATGTCACACACACTATGCATTTAGGAGTCATTCAATATGTTACATGGCACTCAAAACATTTACACAGTTATTTCTTGAAATGTGAATGTCCTCATGCCTGATTAGATGACTAAGCCCCTCTTTGCATCAGCATTCAACTGGTAATGTTCTCTCCTTTATCATCAGGCTGGTAGAAAACTTCACCAACACGAGGGATACGAGTGAAATGAGTGATGCATGATATTTTACTGAAGAGGGCGAGAGTCAAAGACAGGGATAAAAGAAGAGAGGAAGGGAGATTATTTCCAGCCGGAAATAGAGAGTTTTGGTGAAACGAGAGAGATGGCTCGTGTGGAAAAAGTAAGAGGCTGATGGAGGTCTTGTTTTTGTGCACGGAGCCAAGGGTCGCTGCAAAAAGACCGAGACAGATTGACATATATCAAAAACATCATTCAAATGTTAAGCTCTCAGAATGAGTCATTCGACATTTGATGAACAATCCCCTGACACACTTCTGGTCCCCTGCTCAGTCTCACACTCAGAGGGTCTCTGCTCACATCTTCTCTCGCCTCCTCATCCACGGTAAGTACAAACTGTAAGAAGACACATTTTAAACCATAGCTGTAAGTCAAACCTGGGGTGAAAACTTCCCTTAAATCACTCGCAGTCGGATGTTAAGTGTTTTTATTGGTGGTAAGAAGATTTGTCTTTTAATCCTATATTGTATGTTATTGGTAAAGTGTATATACTGCACTGTGTAGCTTCACTGCCAGACTTTCTGTTTATTGTAAAAATCTCCAGTGTTGGAAGAAGTACTTAGTCTAAAAATACTCAGATACAAGTAAAAGTCCTGCTATCAGGTAAAAGTATTAGAATGTACTAAAAGTGCCAAATGTAAAAGTACTGGACCATTTGAGAATCATATTTAGTAAATAATTGAATTTTATTTGTTAATACATTCATGTTTTCATCACTTTTGAAGCTGGTAAAGGTGGGGTTCATCTTAACATTATTATATAAATAAACTGTAGGATAGCCTGACTTGCAATGCATAATTTTAATACAAATAATGATCCATGTCTTTTATAATAATATATCATAATGTATTGGTTAAATTGTATTTTGTATTATTCCTAATCTGCAAAGTAGCTCAAGCTGTAAAGTAAAAAGTAGCATTAAGTAAAAATACTTAAGTATCTCAAATGTGTACTTAAGTACGGTACTTGACTAAATATACTTAGTTACATTTCACCACACTAGGACTGTGTTCTTTCACTCAATGCCTGTTGAATATATTTACCTCCTCCTCCTCCTCTCTTTTTTCTTCTTCTTCCCAGATGCAGCCACTTTGTTATTTCTCTCTCCTGTGCACTCTCTCTTCCCTCTCCTCTGTGTTGTCTCTACACTGCTCTGACAGACACTATGCCTGGCCAGCGGTCACACCTACGTTATGCTGCGACAAATGCGCGCCAGGTACAAAAATCATAATGTCTCCTTTACACATTTCAAAGTTTAGATGCAAACAGACAATAACTTTTAAGTCGTGTGTGTATTCCAGGTGAGCGTATGGTTAAGCGTGACATACTCACTTGTGTACATGAGTGTGGACCCTGCAAGAAGACACTGTACAGGGATACCTACGATGAGAAGCCGAACTGTGAATTTTGTGGACATTGCAATAAATGTGAGTATTTTCACAGCTTTTCTGTTGGATGTGAGAGAGGCCTGAATTGGGTCAAAATGCTACGACACAGAAACAGCTTCAGTGACAGCATGATTTCATAATGGTTCATAAGATGTTATATATTAGTTTAAAGGGGTCCTATTATGCTTTCTGTGGTTCCCCTTTCCTGTAGTGTGTTATATGGTGCATGTAAATGGTCTGCAAAGTCTAGCATCCCAAAGTTTGTTTCCTTCCCCAACATAGTGACATCACTAGGTAACACTCCACTTCTGTAGGCTAGCGCTCCTACACATTGTACGTGATGGGCTAAGGGGCGGGACATCTCTAAGCGGTTGTCCAATCACAACAGAGCCTGCCTAAGCTAACCAATCAGAGCACACTGGGCTCTGGTTTCAGACAGAGGGTGAAAGGAGGTGCTGCAGCACAGGCAGTATGAGAACACTAAAGAGCTTTTTGAACATTAAAGCATGGAGACATGTCAGAGTAGAGACACTACATACTAACCTGAAATTTGCAGAATAGGGCCTCTTTAATCCAGCTCACAGGGACTGATTCTTGCACATACAGGAGATTTAAACCCTCATTGTTCAACAGTTTCCACCCTGATAATGCATGTATGAAAGCCCAAGAAACAGAAAATAAACATGTAACTTGATTATAAGACTGGATCATTAACATATACAGGTTAAGAAGAGTGTAGTCATCTTGAAGATGAAACAGAAACATTGATGTTTTGATTAGAAGTGATTCATCAATACTCTAGAAATACTGTCTGCTACCCCCTCCCTCTGGGTAATATTTTGGTTCTCATTTAGTTTGAAGTGAGTGATTAATCCTTAGTCTGGACTGGAGTCAGGTCCAGGCTTGTTACTCAACATTTCTTTTAAAGACAACATGCTTGTTACTCAACTCTGTCTTTGTCATGATTTCTGATAAGTTTGCCCAAAGAGACTCAAAGGGTCACAGATAGGAGGGGATTTCCCATCGTGTGTCATGGTGGGAGACAGTCAGAGAGAGAATAGTTGGGGTCTGAGAAACCCTCTGTGAAAAGGGAGGTTATTAGGGTGGGATTCTGCAGCATTAAAGAGGCCCTGTTATGTTTTAGGGGGAATTTCCCTTTCCTGTAGTGTGTTGTAGGTTTCAGTGCATGTAAATGGTCTGCAAAGACTACAATCCCTGCGTTCGCTCCAGAGGGAGTTTCTCTCCCTGAAACGCCTCCATTGGACTCCTTTGTTTACTTCCATAACATAGTGATATCACACTATTGCAGGGGTGTCAAACTCAAATACACAGTGGGCCAAAATAAAAAAATGGGTACTAGTCGAGGGCCGGACTGGTTCAATGTTTATTGCAAAACTTATTGAAATGAACTTATTGCACATTAAACCTGGAACTAACAAATCTTAAATTATTGCCTATAAAAACAACATTAAACATTAAATAATCAGTTGCATTCATTTCTTATGGCTCTATCTGCAGAGTCATTTCTTATGATTACATTTTCCCACAGGCCAACAACAGCTTCAAAAAAACTATTTCCCTCAAAGAACAAACCAAACATGCCCTGTTGTCTCAAGAAACAAAGTGCAGAAGGAAACATCCATGTAAACTCAGTGTGCTGCTGTGATGCTAGTTCAAGCAGATACTTGGCATCTCATCTTGGGTGCAAGTTCATCAATGTTTGTGTGAAGGTGTGCGTGCAATATACCGGCGGGCCAGATCTAATAGTAATTAGAAATTATCCTGCGGGCCGAAATTAAATCCACCAATGGCCTGATTTGGCCCCCGGGCCTTGAGTTTGACACATGTGCTCTATTGGCTAGCGCTCCAACCAATTGTACAGGATTGGCTTAGGGACCGGCCAGCTAACCAATCAGAGCAGACTGGGCTCTGGTTTCAGACAGAGGGTGAAAAGAGGACAGGCAGTATGAGAAAAAGAAAGAGCTTTTTGAACATTAAAGCATGGAGACATGTCCCAGTAGACGAACATATGAACCTGGAAATTAGCATAATAGGGCCCCTTTAACAACACCATTAGCAGCACGTGCTACCATTACCATTTTTTTTGGTCAATTGATTCATTCATAAACACAAACAAATATCGATATAATATGTAATATAATACTGCAAATCTGCACCAAAATGTAAGTCATCACAAGTACAGACAGGAAGAGTTTAAAAAATGAAAGACCATCATCTTGACGGGGAAAAAAGACCGAAATGTGGTAAACATCGGAAAGAGACTCAGACGCTAAGGCCTCTGCTAAAGAGGAGCAAAAACAGCCTGTTGTGCTTATTCTTAAATGTCACTGTGAACACAGAGGGGAAAACACAAGTCTGTGAGTTTGACTTTCACGTCTGCACCTAAACGTTCTCACATAATGTAAGGGCAAGCCTGTTTGGATTCAATGTGTACAGTGCAGCTGTCAACAAACCTTTTACACTGCGGGTTTTAAGGTGGGTGTTGAAATGTCAAATAATATGCCAATTAACGGCAATGGAAACTAATTCATGTGGAAATGATTTAACCCACACAAGAACCTCATGCACTGTCGTTGCAATACAACAGTGATGATACTTCAATACACTTTGGTCTTCATTGGATTGATGTTTGTAAGGATTTGGGTGTGCAAAAAGGAATCATGCCACATATTAACTCTTAAATGATAGATGTTTACTTCCAGTGGTGGGGATTTTTTTTACTGGGTGAACGGGGCGGGGGGAGACACGATGGACGCGCTCGTGAACTGTCAACGGGGGGGGGGTACCTCTGTGTCGCCTGTCAGCTCAACATGATGCCGTTTAAACAATATAATAATAAAGGGCGGTGCCGGCCGTCAGCGAACCGATCCGGCCTTTCTGCGCGACTCAAATGCGGGACATAGTCTCAATTTGTGGGACACGGGACAATTAATAAAAATGCCTTGTGCAGTCCTGCACAAAGTGGCACACCTGGTCACCCTACACACACACACACGCTTCAAATCAAGTTGCATAAATGCTTGAGCTACGTTTTTATTATAATTACTGTGAAATCTGCCTATTATGTTTTCGTCATTATTAAAACAAATACACACTTAGTTGCAACTGATAACACTGGCAATGATTTTATATTTATTAGACTGTAGGAAAAAAATCATGCTTCAAATAAGTGTGGGTACGGCGTACCCCGGCGTCCAACGCCCACTACACCACTGTTTACTTCAGTATAAGGTCGTACTCTCCTGAGGCTTTCCGGACGATTTCTTTTTTTAATTGTCTGTAAATTATTCAGTTTTAAGAGTAAACATCTTTGCATTGAATCTGCAGCAACTCTCAAGCTTTATACTTCATTCTGTCTATTTCTGTTTGATTCATATCCAAGATAAACACGTGTTGGAATAATGGCTATTTGAAGTCCTCTATTTTATTATATGGTTCATCATGGGACAGCACAGTAAAAGGCAAAACATCAAAATGTTGAAATGTACTACTTTGAGTCGATATATACAGCCTTATTAAAATAATATTACCATACCTTGTCAGGCGTAAGGTTATATATTGCAGAGTTTATGATAATCTAGTTTAAATCGTGTTTGTGAAGTCCTTTTAATGCCAGTTTTGGGAACAGAGGAGTATGACTGTGTATGACAAGAATGCATTGAAGATAGTTCATGTAAAATACGTCTGATACTGAAGTTCAGTGAAATGTAACCACTCCCATCTGCAGTTCTCTCTGAGCAATAGCCCTAAATGACACAAAATGTAATTATGGTTGTGTTTGTTGTAGTTTAATGACTATGTTGGACTGGTAAGTGTTTTGTAATGACTACAGGGACCCATACTATTGCTATTTGTGAGTTCATATCGAAGTATGCTCGTAAAAACATTTAGTAAAAGGGTTAAATGTGCAATCAAAGTGAAATACGGCTTCACTGAGTAATAACAGTTGTGTCTTACGTTACAAATATCCTTCAAAAGTGAGAATAAAAACCGTCCTGTGACTGAAACCCGGAATCTTAACCAGCCGTGCCCAGAGTGTGACTCATTCCTCATTGTCTGATTCATGTCATGTTTTACAGGCAACCTTAGTGCATTTGGTTCATCACGGACACACTGTTTGTAGTTATAGTAAAGAAACCATGACACTATTCTCTGCATCTTCTTATAGCAAACATGGCGTATGCTTCAAACTGCAACTCCACTCACAACGCAGTGTGCCGATGTAACGCCGGCTACAAGTTCAGAGATGCATCCCGCAAACAGTGTGTGCCGATACCACCAACCACCACCAAACCTACATCTGCTCCACCCACTACAGGTGAGCCTATCTGCGTGTCAGCTGTACATTAAAAACTAACTAACGTAATAAAAGACAACCGTTTCCCAGTCCGTTCACATGCACAGGAATGCACCATTCTTGCAGAAAAATACACATATTTTCAGAAAAGAAACATAAATAACATTTAATTTGTTGCTCAATTGAATTCGACATATATTACGGAACAGAGCAGGTTGAAAGTTTACAAAGGAATCCACTAAATTAACAGAAACAACATATCTGGTTCAGTTTCTGATGCAGTCTGTTGTTAAAGGTAATACGTTTGATGATAATTCATGAAAAAAGGGAAGAGAAAACAAAAAAATTCCACTTTTTAACTGCTTTGCTTTCAATCACATGACACACATCTCACCCAGCGTATCACTGCTTTGGGGTGGTACAGACTGCAGCCCTAGTGGGAATATACACAACACATTACACACACAATACATAAGCATTTTTGTAGATTATTTTAGCAATCTGAAGTTAAGAACACATTATTTGATTAAGTTCAGTGACATTGCATCTACTTACATCTGTACTTATCTATATACTTTGTCTAAACCCTACACCTTAATTGTTTTCTGTTATATATATTTGAATTGAAAACGAATGCACTTTATTACTCTTTGAGCTTTCTGGTTGGATGCAAACTGCATTTCGTTGTGCAATGACGATAAAGTTGAATCCAATCTATTTTTAAAGAGAACAAGTTATTGACAGCTGATAACCAAACATGTAGGAATACAATATTTTTGTTTTGTGCAAATGTTATTATACTGCATTAAAGGGAGAATTCTGCACATTTGATGAGGATATCCAATCAGTGTTGATGAACAAACTCCTCATGCAATGCTTCGACTTCATTTACCCTGAACACTGATTGGACATCCACATTAAAAGCACTTCTTCACAGTGTGTTCTTCTTATTATTATATTCTTAAAATAATATATAGGTGTCTTTTCTCTTTTGAGGCAATAGTAGATATCAAAGTGGATAAAGACTTCTTTCTTACATGTTTTGCTATTTAGCTACTCTTTAAATATTTTTCAGTTTCCGTGGTGTTAGTTCACACACGCACGCACGCAGACACACACACACACACACACACACACACACACACACACACACACACACACACACACACACACACACACACACTGGGTGACAGGAGTTAATTATAAACCATTTTGTGTATTTACATATCGGGACTTCCTGATCAGATAAAATAAAGGAGTGAGCTCACGATCTAATCTGAACCATGTAAAGTCAAATGTTTCCAATAAACTCTGTCTCCCTGCAGTCCTGAAACCTGGCCTCACTACAGCCTGGCCGCCTGCTCCACAGCTCAGAGGTAAAGTTCTGTCTGTGCCAATCAAACAAGGAAATAACTGAACTCTCTCCAGTGTATTTCATTCTATAAATGTCTCTCTCTCAAGTTCTTACAGATACCGTGTGGTTCCTGGTGATTATTGCCCTCCTGTGTGCAGGACTTGCAATCGTTTTTGTCGCAAACATAAAGCCCTTTCTGCACTGGATCAAATCCATGAATGGTTAGTCATTAACATAATGCAGCAGATAACCCTGAGTATACACACAAAGGGAGTGCACTGAGAGTATCATTTTATGTTGTGCACACATTAGTTTTAAAATTAAAGTGGCAACTACCTCGTATTTTTACCTGAATACTTAAGATATCTTCCCTCTTTCTGTTGTTGCTCAGGCTACTTTTTAGCTAAAGAACCTGCACCGGTACCGGCATACTCCGAGGACGAAGAAGTGTCCACGCCTATCCAGGAAGTGGTCGGGAAATGTGAATGTGTATGAGTGAAAGAAGAGCTCCAGAAGATGAACATTTACTGCAAAACATCTCTTTGGACATTAAGGGCAAACGTCCCTCGGCCCATGATAGAAATGGAAGAACAGATTTCAAAACTGCTACTGTTTTCCGGGGCAACTTGACTGTCTGACATCTGTGACGTTAAGATGATGAATAGGATTGGAGAACTTCAAAAACCAAATGTGACGCTGTAACTGTGCATGAGTTCGAAACTGTGCCGGTGGTATGTACTATGGTACATTTATAGATGTAAATATAAACAGACTTTTAAGATTTTTCAAATATGAATGTTTTGATTTCTTTATATTTCTCAGCTTTCTTTATTCTGAATAAAGTTTTATTGTAACCAAATCGAGTAATATTCACGTACAACATCCAGGTCTGACACTTTTAAAGAGAGCAGAGTGAAGAGTATTTACATGATAACTTACACAGGAGATCCCCTCCAGCTGTTCTTCCCAAAGTTCAAGTGTCTGGTGTGCTTGGACCACATTTCTTCCCAGAAGCTGCAGATAACAATGTCTCTGCTGCATGACACTGGGATCCCTTCACAGTTTGCCAAAGGCTCCACATTCATCTGTTCTGTAGTTACTTAAAAAAAGTCTGGATGCCGGCGGTCGCAAACCACCGACATAAATCGTCTGGGATATTTAGGACGCGTTATAGCGATTCCTCTTTGGACACATGGCATTCTTTTCCTTGCTCCTGGGAGGGAAAGAAAATGCTGTCAGCCTCTCCGCTCCCCTCCTCCTCAGAGAGATGGATGCTGGGAGAGGATGTGGGGTGAAACACAGGACAGCCTCTCTCCTCTTCCTCTTCCTCTTCGCTCGTCACTCTCTCGGCCGTCTTCCCACAATGGACCATCGTTGGACCGACTTGTCCTGTAAACTGATTGAGGAGGCCGAAGATAACCGTCCCTGGATTATAGACGTGGACTGGAACTAAAGAAAAAACAAACAAAGAGTGGACGTTGTCATTTACCCGAAGAACACACATTCATAACAGGAGCACACCTGCATCTTTCGCTTGTTTTATTTTCTTAATGACTCCACAAAGTGAGTGATGTATTTCCCATGGATGTTTTAGTTTCACTCATCAGTACCCTGATTGGCTGCAGAGAGGCCGGCCGGCGGCTGCTTGGCACTGAATGAGTCTCTGGGCGGCGGATGAGTCGGTTCCTGCGGCTTGTGAGAAGCATCTCCTCCTCCCTGAAGAGAAACATGTCTGTCAGTGTGAGGCAGGCAAACCAGAAGGGATGAGATTTATGTAGAAATATGCACGAATGAAACGTGGAAACTTACCTCACTGCATAACTTTGCAATAGCTGGAAAACAATAGAAAACACATGAATACAAAGTCCGTTTTTCACACATGAAGAAGCCGATGACACATTTCTAATCAGTTGTTTCTTAAACATGACAAAGACTGTTGTATTGTTTTTGAGGTATAACAATGGTTTCCAAAGGCTTACATCCAGCACAGGCATAATGAGAAGCATAAAGCACTCTTTGAACATTAAAGGGGCCCTAATTTGCAAATGTTCACCATGTAGTTAGTGTCTCTACTTTAAAGAGTCCTCTCCTGCTGATGTTCAGGTGTATATCAGTATGTAGTGTCTCTACTTTAAAGAGTCCTCTCCTGCTGATGTTCAGGTGTATATCAGTATGTAGTGTCTCTACTTTAAAGAGTCCTCTCCTGCTGATGTTCAGGTGTATATCAGTATGTAGTGTCTCTACTTTAAAGAGTCCTCTCCTGCTGATGTTCAGGTGTATATCAGTATGTAGTGTCTCTACTTTAAAGAGTCCTCTCCTGCTGATGTTCAGGTGTATATCAGTATGTAGTGTCTCTACTTTAAAGAGTCCTCTCCTGCTGATGTTCAGGTGTATATCAGTATGTAGTGTCTCTACTGGGACATGTCTCCATGCTTTAATGTTCAAAGGGACATGTCTCCATGCTTTAATGTTCAAAAAGCTCTTTATTGCTCTCATACTGCCTGTGCTGCAGCACCTCTGTTCACCCTCTGTCTGAAACCAGAGCCCAGTCTGCTCTGATTGGTTAGCTGGCCGGCTCTGTTGTGATTGGTCAACCGCTTAGAGATGTCCCGCCCCTTAGCCTATCACGCACAATGTGTTGGAGCGGCAGCGAATAGAAACATGTGTTTCATAGTGATGTCATTATGTTACAGAAGTAAAAAAAGGGGTCTTGAGGTGTTTCGGGCAGGGTAGTACGGCCTTTAGATTTAAGTCTTTGCAGACCATTGACATGCACAAAAACCTATGCAACGCACTGCAGGAAAGAGGAACACTAGAAAAGCACCATAGAGAGACGAAGTCCCCCCCTTTCCGGGGGAGCTCCATGGGACCGTATTTTCGGAAAAAGTCTTTTTCCGAAAATACGGTCCCATGGAGCTCCCCCGGAAAGGGGGGGACTTCGTCTCTCTATGGTGCTTTTCTAGTGTTCCTCTTTCCTGCAGTGCGTTNTGAGTCAGGTCACCCCCACCCTCCATGAACACAAAGGACAGACCCCCTGCTGGGCAGCATGCACAGGTGGCTCTCATTACCTCAGAGAAACGACCTGATGCCTCAGTGCCGAGGCTTAACTGTGGTCGGGTTTCATCGTTTGAATGTCTGACGGTTCTTATCATTATGGGCAGAGACGTGCTCTAGTTAATAATGCAGCGCCTCTCTATAGAAGTCTGAGAGTGTGTGAATAGCTCACTCTCGATCCACGGTAAGAGAGCCAGAAGCGCCACATCACTTTTGTGAATGTCGCGGCGTCACATTGCTTTAATGAGTCTCCATGATTGCCGTTAATCATTCACTCCCGCTGAGATCAGGGAGCTAATTAAAAGCCTTTGAATGCCAAATGCAAAGTGTGTTAATTAACTGAGACTAACACTAAAGCACGAGTATTTGGAAATGTTAGAAACCGACTGCAAATGCTACAAGATCAAATAAGATACGTTTTCACCATGTTCCCCCTCGTTAGGCTCTGTTATTGAACTCTCACCTGACTGTTCTAGGCAAGCCAAGTGTATTTATAGCACCTTTCAACACAAGGCAATTCAAAGTGCTTTACAACAATGAAACACATTAAGATAAATGGCATTTAAAAACAGCCAAGATAATAAAATAAACATTAAAAGACTAAATACTTGAATAAAAGTTACAGTGCAGTCTAAGATGTGAATAGCTCAATTAAAAGCAGCGACAAAAAGAAAAGTGTTCAGCCTGGATTTCAAAGTAGTCGGAGTCGCAACGGCCCGGCAGGTTTCTGGGAGTTTTTTTCCAGATATTTGGAGCATAATAACTTCTCCATATTTAGTTTGACTCTGGGGACAGAAAGCTGACCCTTCTAACCTTATAGCTTCCCAAACTTCTGTTATAAATAAAACACACACACAACTCACCTGATGCTGACAGATCTGCTGCTGCTGATGCTGGATGTGGCTTCTCCTCTGCAGTTATATGGGCTCCTCTCACCTGTGTGCAAATCAGTCAGGATCAGATAGACGCCTCCCTCCAGCTGCAGAGCCTTGTAAGGAAACCACAGGCGCTTTATTATTCCTTACCATGTCATAGCAGGAGAGGCATAACTGTTGTAAAACCAAATATGACCATTTATGTGCAAGGCTTGGAAGCTAGCATGATTAATACAACTCTGAAGCCACATAAGGGATCATATATGACATATTCATGACACATGCTGATTGCATTTCACAAAAACAGCTCAGTGACAATTAGCCTATATCAACAAGTGTAGCCACTAGTTCTGTTATAAAGTTTAATTTCATAACTGGACACACTGTACATTTTACATTCATATTTAATGCCATATTCCATTCCCTACACGTAAACAATATCCCGTTTTATATTGTGTCTAAAGCCCTAAAGAAATATGTTTAATGTTCACGGTCTACAGTATATTTCCTACTTTTTAATGCTGTTTTAATTCGATTTTTAAATTCTCGAATTGTTTATTTCTACTCTTTAATTTCTACTTATGTGCTTTGTTTAGTTTTTAATGCTTCAGCAACACAAACAATTCCCAATTTGGGATCAATAAAGAACGTCTTATCTTATAATCTTTATGTAATCTTACAGCTACTAGTTGTCAGGGTTGAGCGAAGCAGGCAGGACCCAAATGCAGGTTTAACAGAAAATACCTTTATTTCAAGGCTACAAGTAAACATACAGAGCAGGGGGGTATACTACGAAGCTGGTTCAACCTAACCTGGATATGTTTTGCGTTCACATGAGAGGGGTGGTATTTGGAGCATTCGACCAATCACAAACATGGACAAGCGTACTGACAGCGCAGCGTCATACTTCCTGAACTATAATATTAGACAAATATGAAGAAGTTAAACTTTAAACATCCATGACTTAAACACTTTATCCAGGATCAAAGCCACATAGCTGCACCTGCAAGGTGAACAGCTGGTAACAGAAAAAGTGTTTGAATGCGTACATTAACAGGTTTATGATATCACTGCCCCGTCTAAGACACGATCTGACTTTAATTACATTTGTCTCGAGTGTTTCTTCAACTTAATGTGTTGCTTAAAATAATACTTCTGCATACAGTATGTGACACTGTGAGTGTTGCACGGCCATATACGGCTCAGCTGACTCAGATAAGGAGATATATGATACATTATGATGTGATATGCCGCGGACTGTACTTAATGTTACTCTGATCCGGTTACTTATGTTGTGGCAGATATTTAATTAAGCTTTCTTAACGCTAATGTTATAATAGTCAGATTGCTCTGAAGATGGGAGGTGATATTCTATTAATGTTCACGTTCACACAGTCGATGATTTTTGCCGGCCGTCTTTCCTGCAACGGCAGCTTTTCTGTATTTCCTTTCTCCTGTAATATGACTTGATCGCTTTAAACTCTGCACACTGAGCTCTGATTGGTCAGCAGGCTGAGTTGAGCTCTTAGCCTGCAACTTAACCTGCTCCGGGGCAGATTAGCCTCACAGCATAAGTTACCATGGAGATCTAGCCTGCTAAAAAGAGAACCAGCTTCGTAGGACCGGAAACCCCGAGTTTTCCTTGAAGTTAGCCGGCTAAGCGAAAATCCTGCTTCGTAGTATACCCCCCAGGTGGAACTCAAGTCTGATTTAAGAGTTGATTATATTAAACTTCATTCATCCACATGTTGCTGTAGTTGTAGTTTTCAAAAGTTGTTGAAATGTTTCTTTAGAGGCCAGCAGTGTTTAAAGAGTCTTTGGACAATTCTCTTCCCATATTTGGAAGCTTTGAAATACAATTGTTACTGCATATCATTCAGCTTTCAGCAGGCAGACTTAAAGTCAAGGCAGAGGTTTTTTTCGGGTGGTCATTTGGTGTAATGTTGATGCAATCTCCATCAGTAAATAGCAAACAACAACATTTATATTTTTATTTTGTA
>NW_011341665.1:76681-84111 GCF_000735185.1 Notothenia coriiceps
CCTCGAAAAAGACATAAAGGAAAGAGGACATTACTACTGAACTAGCGAAATTTGACTGGCGTGGTGACTCCGGACTAACCAGTCGTCCGACTCAACTCGAGAGATCGTGTTACGTTGGATTGGACGAGTCCCCGTCCAATCGGTGTGTCGTATGTCCAATGGTACCTCTAGATCGGACGGATTTGTTTCGTCTTGGTCGAAGCATTCCTGGCCTTTGGGGCTCGCAAAAGGAACTTCGAATCGGCCGATCGCTTTTAGGAGAAGCATCATATGGGAGGTCCACCTTGATTTCAGACTAAATTTGTGAACTATATGAAGGTGTAGTAAGTAGGGTGTAGAGTTTCATTGATTTCCTATAATTTATGTCACATCTCCTGTATTTCATGTGGTAGAATGGCAGGACGTTAACCATCACCTGCATCTTCATATGTGTCGTCGTGATTTGTAAACCTTTATGGAATTCATTTGCATGAGTTGCAATTTAGATGGAGATCAATGAAGGGTGGAGACTTTATTCTCAAATATCCTTTGCAGAGAGTTAATACTCGAGGGGATAGTCCCTCCACTTGTGCATGTCTTCTTATGAGTATAGGTATATAAATCTTTTCAGTTTTTTATGGGGTAATAATGATCATCAAGATGAAATTGCCATACGTACATAATGTATATGAGTTGCATATGAGTAATTTATTTTTTTGTTCCGGGATATATGTCATCGTTGGTACTTGTAACGAATTTGTTACCGTGTTCAATATTATTTTGTTTACTTATAACGTGATTCTTCTTATATCCATTATTTTTTTTTTTTTTTACTTGTTGTTTTTCTTTATAACTAATAAGTTGGATTGACTGGTCATTTGAGCACAAACGAGGACAGGCCTGGAAATTTAATGAAGTACAGTTTAATAAAGAGTTATAGGCAACTATTCGTTAACACGTACCATACCTGTTGACACTTGAAATGATGAGATTTTAACAAAAAAAAACTCCACCAACAACACAAAACAAAAAACTAAAAAAAAACAAAAACCACATACTCGGCGCCAACTGATTAATTCTTCATTTACTCGCATTATAGAACACAATAGTTATCATACTTAATTAACTGTAATGGTCCCCTCAATATGTCATTATATAGGACTAAATATCGGTACTCATACTCTTTTCCTCGGACATTAATCTCAGAAACCGGTCAGGTCGAGGACCTTGGCTTGATTGCGCAGAAGTTCCTTTTTCTTTGTTTGCTAGACTTCGTCTTAGTAAACGACTCTTATCCACTACACAATGCAAGGGAACCATGAAGTGGGAAGTAACCACGACTGTCGCGTCTCTCTTACTCGCTCCTTTCTTCCTTCTACTCTCCTTATAAACTTTTGTACGTGCTTCCAACAAGGACCCTGTTTACTTGGTACTTCAAGTGCCAGTCTCCAGTTGGGCATTGTCAGACAGGAGAATTTAGAATTTCATTTCGACCCTACAAAAAAGACGACGAAAAAGCCCTTTGGTCTATTTGTCTGCATGAAGGAGTCGAAGGGGCCCTGCTTCGTCGAGAAGGTGTTTTGGGACGTGTAAGGCGTTCATTCACGTTACGTAAAGGAATCTCTCTTCTCAAAACCTAATTTCTGTTGAAACTTAGAGGAGACTGTGGGAATTAGCGATGTTGACATGGATTTTTTATCTTTTGTTTGGTTTTCTTTCGTATTCTGTCCGACATGTATGAAAGTGCTAAGTTGGGTGTAAATTTACCTGTTAACCGATTTCAGCAAATGGCTAGTACAAGTGAAATTATGTGACGTTATATTTTCGTACCGGTAGAAAGAATAATTTATTGATGCAGAGAGTTGAAGGGATTAAGAGAATAATGTGACTTACAAGGAGAAGTAGAGTCTGCCGAACTGTGGTTGTACCGGACAAGAATATGACGTATCGCGAAATGTATGATAGTCGAGTAAGTTTGGTAAGTGTGAGTAAGGCTACGTCTCGTCTGGGTGAACGACAATCCCCTTGATGTCATGGTGTGTGTGTGTGTGTGTGTGTGTGTGTTTTGTGTGTGTGTGTGTGTGTGTGGTGTTGTGTGTTGTGGTGTGTGTGTGTGTGTGTGTCTGGTAGCCATATGTAGGTGAGGTCCCCTGGTAATGGTAACGCTGAATGTACGTATAAGACCTCTGAATAGATTGGAATTGTATTGGTTGTGTACGGATGTGGGATTGGCAATGGGATTTGGGAGTTGGTTCGGAACGTGGGATTTACTTACTAAGAGGAGTACCCCTGGACGGTAAAACAGGGGTATTCCCTCGCTCAGGGGTATACACTGACACATTTGTCTAAATCGCAGGGGTGTTCATATCATTACGTCGTGTGTGTGTGTGTGTGGTGGCGTTGCGTGCCGTGCGTGAGTGCGTGTAGTGTGTGTGTGTGTGTGTGTGTGTGTGTGGTGTGTGTGTGTGTGTGTGTGTGTTGTGTGTGTGTGTGTGTGTGTGTGTGTGTGTGTGGTGTGTGTGTGTGGGTGTGTGTGTGGTCCTCGTGGTTGCAATGGTTCGTATGTCCGTGTGAGAGGTATGTAAACTGTATAACCACCTTTTCAACTAAAGTCATAACCAAGATAAAAAATTTTCAAATTCTGAGGTATATCGGATGCTATATCTAAGTAAAGTGTGTTTAAAGACGGCCGGCAAAAATCACCGACTGTGTGAACGTGAACATTAATAAAATATCACCTCCCATCTTCAGAGCAATCTGACTATTATAACATTAGCGTTAAGAAAGCTTACTTAAATATCTGCCACACCATAAGTAACCGGATCAGAGAAACATTAAGTACAGTCCGCGGCATATCACATCATAATGTATCATATATTTCCATATCTGAGTCAGCTGAGCCGTATCTGGCCGTGCAACACTCACAGTGTCACATAGGCCTACTGTATGCAGAAGTATTATTTTAAGCAACACATTAAGTTGACGAAACACTCGAGACAAATGTAATTAAAGTCAGATCCACTCGTGTCTTAGACGGGGCAGTGATATCATAAACCTGTTAATGTACGCATTCAAACACTTTTTCTTTAACCAGCTGTATTCACCTTGCAGGTGCAGCTATGTGGCTTTGATCCTGGATAAAGTGTTAAAGTCATGGATGTTTAAAGTTTAAATTCTTCATATTTGACTAATATTATAGTTCAGGAAGTATGACGCTGCGCTGTCAGTACGCTTCTCCATGTTTGTGATTGGTCGAATGCTCCAAATACCACCCCTCTCATGTGAACGCGCACCTAACTAGATAGGGCACGGCTGGCTTGAGCGATTCCACTTGATAACCCGCTTCGTACCGTTTAGCGAGAGCGCGTATGTTTTGGATAAGGCCAACCGGCTAACTCAAACATATCCAGGTTAGGTTGAACCAGCTTCGTAGTACAGGCCTCTGGAGTAAACTCACAAGCTACCCTGCAAAGTCATTCAAACTAGCTGCACCTTTACCAGCATTGAGAACACTTTAATGACCAATCATTATAAAACATATCATATATATTATTCCGAAATGGACCAATCTGCAAGATGACTACTTTGACTTTTGGTTCTTTAAGTATAATTTGATGATAATACTTTTGCACTTTTACTTGAGTAACATTTTGAATGCAGGACTTTTACTGTAACAGAGTATTACACTCTGGTACTTCTACTTTTATTCAAGTACAAGATCTGAGTACTTCTACTTTTACTCAAAAGATATAAGTACTTCTCCCACCTCTGCTTTTTATCACTGTCACAAAGTACAGTATTTCTCTCTCTCTTACAGTCAGTGCGGTATATTTCGTTTATCATGACGCCCCCTGGTGGTAGAGTCTGTTATGACGGTTTAGAAGTCTGCAGTGTTTTACCTGTTGTTCACCTGTTGTTGTTTACATGTTGTTGTTGTTGTTGTTTACATGTTGTTGTTGTTGTTTACCTGTTGTTGTTTCCTGTATCTTTTTACAGTCTCTGCAGTTTCTTGACTCTGTGACGTGGTGAGAGCATCTGAAGCCTTCCTCACAGACACACCTCATGTTGGACGAGCGGCTGCAGTTCTGAACCACCTTCAGATGTGACTCTAGGGGAGTGGGGAAATGGAGGTGATTTTAGGGTTTTTTAATCAATGATATTAATGCAGTTCTGTTCTCATTCCTTTAAGGGTAAATGTAACTGAAAAAATGAAAATAATGCTAATAATATTTGCTAAAAATACTGATAATAATAATGCTAATCATAATAATACAAAACAACTTGAAAAATAGGGGGGGAAAGTATGCTTTAAATGCTGATAATAATAATAATGCTAATAATATTAAAAAAATATATATATGCTAATAATAATTATAATAATAGTACAAAACATTTATAATAACAACAACAATCCTAAAAAACTAAGAAAATAGGAAAACAATTATATTTAAAACATAAATCACAATAAAAGATCATTTTAATATAAATACAGAAAATATGTAAACATATATAATAATAATCCTAATCTGAATAATGACACAAATATAAGGTCATTTCCAGACATGCAAAGAGATGAATACATTCTCCTTTTATTATTAAAGTTCAAAGCTCGTCTTGGCACCATCATCACTATCGTTGGTGTAAATAACTCGTGTTTCTTTACCTGCGCTGCAGTCTCTGGAGCAGGCGTGGCAGTTTTGTTCACAGTTGAGGTCAAGTGTGTAAAATCCTGCAGGACACGACACACACTCTGCACACGACACCTGATACTCACCTGAGGGAGGAGAGAGAGAGAGAGAGAGAGAGAGAGAGAGAGAGAGAGAAGATAATGACAACAACCGGATGAGGTCTCTCGCCCCGAGCGCAGAATAATAAAGGATGTGGTCGCACACAGAGAGAGGGCGTCACTTTCATCGAGACAAACAGAGACATGTTGAAGAAATCAGAGGTGGGAGGTACATTTAAAACACTGTACTTTATACTTCACCTCTACTATATTCTGTAGACCCATATTTGACTTTTTACACAACTTTCTATTCCACTACAGTTATTGAATTAACAGCTTTAGTGATACTTTACATATTCAGATTATAGGCTATGCAACATAAATTAACAAATTATTTAACACATCATTAAAAGTAAAGATATCCATCCACAGTATAAGTTATTTATAGTAATAATAATAATATATTGCATTTATATAGCGCTTTTCCTGGTGCTCAAAGCGTTTTACAAGCAAGTTAAGAAGACACAAAATTAGTATGAACCGTATTATTATTATTATTATTATTATTAGTACAAATTAGCTCCATACACATCATAATCATAATCCAGTACTTTGACATATGACTCTGAAATTGGTCATTACACTTAACAAGTACTTTTTGTACTTTAAGTATATTAAATGGCATTACTTCTGTACTTTTACTTATGCAAGATTTTGAATGCAGTTTTTATACAATGACATGTTGCTCCTTTACTCAGGTAAGACTTGAGATCTAAGTACTTCCAGGAACAAATCGATACAGCATCTGTGCTGCGTCGTAATTTCCAGGTTCAAACCATTGCTGATTCCATCTTTAGAAACAGTGAGTCAAATCTAAATAACAGATCGAAGAGACGAATCGAAGTTGCTGACAGCAGATTTCATCCTACCTGCAGGACACTTTTTACACCTTCTCCCTCCTGAAAGCTCGCAATACCGGCTCACATCGTTCTGTGTACACATTCACATGAAATCAATTAGATACACAGCTTCTAAACTCCAGCAAAGTAATACATGTCGTTGCACTTGTGAGCACTTTACAGTAAGTGAGAGGCAAAACAAGGCTTTATTTCCTGTGTCACTCTACAGATATGTGGGTTGATTTACTGAAGTCTTTGTTACCAGCGGAGACGAGAGCACCAGCTGTGCAGAAAACATCCAGAAGATCACCAAACATTGCACGAGTCCCATCCTGTAGAGAGAGGGGAGAACATGTCAAAATCAATTGTAGATATCAAGTGGTTAGGTCATACACAAATTAAAGCAGACATCAGTAGACTATCACATTTTAATAAAGAGGCAAGCGCATGCTAAAGAAAAGAATCAAATGATACCAAAATAAGCAGCAGTGTTTTAAGAAAGTGCACTTTTTGTTGCACCAACAAAGTTATACATTCAGAAATAAGCTGTGACTTTAATATAAGGTGGAAATGTAAAAGATGTTACCTTCAATAGTAAGCTTCTTTTGTTCTCCTCCAGTGGTTTTGTTAACTTCCTCAAGGTGTGACTCTCTTTGGGTTTTTCTGTAACTGTACCTCTCACTCTGCCCATCCTCTGTGTCACCGTTTCCTTGATCTCTGCTCAGCGCTCTCTCACGCACTCTGACGTTTCTGCATCAAAGCCTCATCTCTTTCCATGCAGACTGTGAGACGAGGACGAATCGAGAAAGAGACGATCTCTGTGCAACAACATGATCGAAGAGCAGATCACGTTATTTCTCTCCCGATTTGATTTCACAGAATAGCTTAATCACCACATTACTGGTGACTGTTGAAGGAGCTAACAAAGTTTCCCTTAACTTAATAAGTGGAATCTTACTTTGCATCGTTCACAGAAAATAAAAAACACGTGATATCCAAGTAGAATCAGTTAAGGCTTAAGTATTAGAATCCAACACGTGATTGCAAAAACACTTGGTTAAAAGTAAAAGTCCTGCATTCTTATTAAAAGTACACAATTGTTGACAGATAATGTTCAACTTCAAAGTCAAAGTACTCTTGTGGTAGAAGTGGCCCTGTTACAGATTTAAAAACAGTAAAGCTGTGGATCTGTTTTCATCTACTTTAAAAGGTTCGGTACCACTTTACAATAAGACTAAAGGGTTTACGAATAGTTTGTAATTAATTAATTAAATAGTGAGCCCACATTTATCTGTACTGCTAAGTCTTATATTGGCTACCTAGCTTACTTCGTCTCCTTCATTAGCCAGCATCCTTGGTATCTGTTGTTCACTGAGTTGATTCTCGCTGAGTAGCCAATATAAGGCTTAGTCATCTTGCCAAATAGTGAGCCTGTGTTGATGTATGCAAACTATGTTAGAACCTATGGTTAGAACCAGTGGTGTAGTGGGCGTTTGACGAGGGGGTACGCCGTACCCACACTTATTTGAAGCATGATTTTTTTTTTTAACAGTCTAATAAATATAAAATCATTGCCAGTGTTATCACTTGCAAATGTGTATTTGTTGTAATAATGAAGAAAACATAATAGGCAGATTTCACAGTAATTATAGGCTAATAAAAACGTAGCTCAAGCATTTATGCAACTTGATTTGAAGCGTGTGTGTGTGTGTGAGGGGCAGCACCGTGTGTGTGTGTGTGTGTGTGTGTGTGTGTGTGTGTGTGTGTGTGTGTGTGTGTGTGTGTGTGTGTGTGTGTGTGTGTGTGTGGGGGGGTGTGTGTGTGTG
>NW_011341665.1:84150-94866 GCF_000735185.1 Notothenia coriiceps
TAGTTAATCTTTTTTATGAGATATTTGTTTGTGGTCGACTTCTCCCTGAGTAACCATGTCTCCAGTGTGCATGGGTAAAATCTACAGCGACAGAGCTCGGTCGAGAAGTTCAGCAGAATAAACCTGTCTCGGACTGTGATTCACATACATTGAGAGTTGCCCTAATTAACAAAAAAAAAAACATGCTCCGTCAGTCTGTCCTGCTCCTCCTTCCTGGATCCTCTCTCCTTCTTTTCCTCTGGCTAACAGCAGGCTTCTATGTGTTTGCAGGAAGGACAGATTTCAAATCACGCGCGACTGGAAGGATCCACTTTAACTATAATTAATGTGACCGCGCTACGACTCAGGCGACCCATCTCCAGACCACAACACATCTCCCTGCCGTGTACTAATACTCCACAAGAGGCGCGAGCCCCCGTGCTCACTCAAACAACATCCATCTATCTGTGGAGTCAACTCATCGTTCATACATTTGATTGCACATTGCCTTAAAGGTTGATGGATATATGGAGGCCAATCAAATTGACGCTACATTGGTACCCACTGGAAGCAGGACTACAGACCGGGACCCACAAATACCTGAACATAAAAAGTGAGGGAAACATTATCAAACTTTGGAGCCGTCATACGTTTACTGATAACAAAAAAAAAAATACTTCCTATACTTAAGACGATAAAGACAAAAATTATTGAGAAAAACATAAATAACAAACATTGGCATTAAATAAACTGTAAGTAAATTTAACAGTAAAAGTATTTTTTATGCAGTCGGCCCTTTCAGATAATATAATAAATACTGGATTTTGAATCTTGGATGCATGAATAGTGTCAGATCTTATAAGGTTGCTATACTTACTCAAAAATCCAAACCTGCTTGAAGGACTCACATTTAATCTCTATAACTGCATTACATTTTCTAATTGATTTATTATTATATGTATTAGCTATAACAGAAAAAAAGCGTCAAATAAATGTAATGGAGAACACGATTAAAATACTACAACTACTATCAATGTATTCAATACAGTACTTGAGTAAAAGTAACTTCATTAAATTCTCCCAATATTGATACCAACACTGATAGGAGAATTATGCTGTGTGTACACAGGGGAGCCATCAATAAATAAACACGGTGTTAAAAACATGATACAAAGGAAGGATTCATAAAGTCGTAAAAAGGAAATCAAAAAGTAAATTCCCATAATCTCAACAACACTACTTCTTCGCTTGCAGTCTTGAGCAACAGACAACTCAAAATGGAATAATCACAACCAACCGGCCAGTAACTTTAATCACATCTATATCCTTTTTATGCAAGTTATGTTGACCTCAAGTGCAGCCATCAACTGAGACGGGATAACCTCGGAGAGGAGGCCACCCCTGCGATGTCCAATTCACCCGGGACAAGAAGATAAATCTCACCATCAGTTTCCAGTGGGACGCATGAAGACACCAGAAGGAGAGGAAATCCTCGATCATTGTTTCTAAAGCAAAGTACAAAAGTTACGATGTCCCTGGACACTTTTCTGGGGGAGAGTAGAAGATTGCAGAACAATCTTTGAAATCATCTCTCCAAGCTGTTCAATCAAGAGATGCAGGGTCATGTACACCTGCAGCGACAGCTTTTTCCCAGCGTGCGTTTGAAGGAACCACCAACCCGTTGTTAAAGGTGAGTAAGTAATACTCTCTATAATATGAACTCTGAACCTCAACCACATACAGAACCAACTCACATGATAATAAATCATCAGAATTGGGCCATCTTTAGGAGTTAACAAGGCAAGACGGGAAAGGGCCATCCAGAGTGGCCTGCAAGGAGCACACATTTCTAAGTAAAGCGTGGACATGACCGCGGCGGCAAAAAACAGGAACAAAAGAGCTAACAGCAGGAAGACAAACAATTTTCACCAACTACAAATCTATGCTACCACCATATTAGTAAACAACACATAAGATGAAGAACGTCTATTACACAGCAAAGAAAAAGACATGCCAAGAGAAAAAGCAAGCAGGATTGAAGCATGTCCCAGCTAGAGGCCACCGAAATACAAATATAATCCTTACAATTAGAACATAATAGAGGCCCATTTAATTGCACTCCAACAGCAATGGTTAGGGCAGCGGTCATACGTAGACGGTGACCAATCAACCTGCCCGGCACACCATGCAAAAGTCACCAATATAACAAACGTATATACCCTTTTTCAAACTATTCCCTTTAAATATCACTTATCACTGATAAGTTTCGCATTGTTGAAAAGTTCATCATAGTTTGGTGTTTCCTTTTGCAGAAGGGCTGGGTTTCAGAAGGCTGGGTCAGAGGGCCTGCACATGTTTAGCAAAAAATACAGTCACTGGAGGATATTTGTGCTGATAGTTAGCCAAATGCACCATGCGGCACCACTAACTCTTCCTCATCCAGAAAAGGTGTGATGTGTGTGTGTGGTGTGTGATGTGTGTGTGCGTGTGCGCCCGCGCCCAAGACGATAGTAGCACAGTGATGTGTGTGTGTGTATACATATTATGTAGGAGTATACAACTGATGTGTTGAAACTTCTCCTCCATACTAAGAAGGTTTACAACATGAGGATAGCGAGAATTATCAGCATAAAATTTTAACTATTATAGAAAGAATCAAACATCTTCATCGTCTACAGTCACACGAAGAAGACTATTACACTCGCTGTATCAGTCTAGTCAAAACTTTAATTCATGACACATTATAAAGAAGTGGAAGAAAATTCCCTAAAAACAGCAGGAGCGTACTGTACGATCAGTCGAACCCAACTGAACACATAATTACCATTGCGAGCACCAGAGAGTATTAGACAACGCATCCTGAACAATAGCACACTACTTCCTATTATTGTGAGTTTCTAAAGAACACATTTTTTAAAGTAAGGTTATTTCCAAGAGTAATAGTTCCTTGTTTGTCTGTCTTTCAGATACGGAATCCAGTGCCCAGAGACTGAACGAGAGAGGTGAGCTGGGAGATGGTTTCAGGCCCAGCTAACACGACTTTATTGAACATCAGTTATGACACATATCTACCCCAAAAAAGACATTCTAAAGTACCTATTGTCACAAAAGACGTTAATGGCAAATAACAAAAGCAAGGACATATAAAATAACCAATAATGTGTTCCTAGCATACTGATAGTCAGGCTCAAGAGTATCACGGATGTCAGTCACATACAAAGACTGAAAATGTTGCCAAAGTCATAATATATGAGTACTTTTTTTCTTTACAATTGGACACGATACTTACATGATTTTAAATCATATCGCAAGCTTATCACATCCCTCCCATCAGTAAGTTAACGCTCCTGAAAGTACAAGATCCATGTTATTCTATATTTGACAAATCCCATAAAAAGGCAAAAGCAGGGCTTTCCTTTGGTTGACACTCAACATGATTGTAACGCGCATGTGGTGAAATATTTGCATCTGTGGATTAATACAAATAAGGGAAGATTTTAAGCAGCTGCATTCGTGTGTGATACTCAAAATACGGTACCACTTACAATAAGACTATAAAAGGTTTACGATAGTTTTTTTAATTATGATTATTAGCTTGTCGAACACTATAATAAATTATTATATAGGCTTTATAAGACATGAGTAACAGGGCGACGGTGACGCTGCTTGGCCAATAAGTGATCCCACATTTATCTCGTACTGCTAAAGCTTATATTGGCTACCTGCTTACTTCGTTCCTCATCAGCATCAGCATCCTGGTATTGTTGGCTCCACTGAGGTTGATTCTCTGCTAAGTAGCCAATATAAGACTTAGTCATCTTGCCAATTAGTGAGCCGTGTTGATGTATGCAAACTATGTTAAAACTGCTTTATAAAATGGACTTTAAGATTAATAAAGTGTTTACAACCTAATTAATAACCTAATTATAAACCCTTTATGAATCCTTTATAAGGGTAGTCTTATTGTAAAGTGGTACCGAAAAGACTGAGTGTATATATATATGTATATATACATAACTAAACAATGCCAATGTTCATTATATTCAACTACGGTAGTGCCACCTTTCTTTCTTTTTTAAACATCAGAAATGTGATCGTCAATCTTCTCAAGGTTGCTACACAGCTGCAAATATCATCACTGCCTTTACAAAATAAATGTTAAACTAGTGTTTACTGATGTGATATGTTGCATAGGTGGGATACTAATAACCTTTCAAAGACAAGTTACTGTGCAAAGACTTCAAGCCAATATATAAGGCGAACAAATAACAATAATTCACTGAGAATAGACCAATACATTTATACATTAGGTTTAAACAATAATGCTCTAAAACACTGAGTAATAACAAGAACAGTTCAAGAGGTGCATTTCTAAATGTTAAAGATATAAACATTGGATTAGAGACGGCCTACATGCTCTCTACAGTCTGATGGTGTCATGGAGATGAGGCAGCAGCAGGCAAAAGTTTCATGATTACTTTCCAAAATGTAAACGTTTCAGGAAGAAAGTTCAAACTGATAATCCTCAGGTAACTGGAGTGGGGCAGGAAACTTCAGGGGCAGCCAAGCAAAGACAGCATTTAACAACATTTACAGGGTGAGAGGCTGGCCTGCAGGGCTGATCAGGTAAAGTGGAAACAGGTGAGCAGGTTACGTCATTCACCGGACGGGACGCTGAGCAAGCGCTCTCACTGCGCATGCTCAGACTTCACTCAACACTCTAGTTTGATTTGCAGCGTTTGCTGAGAAAAATAAAGGATTAACAAACCATTTTCTGAGGAGAGGTTGTGTCAGGAGATTCCCCCTAAACAACATAAGTGTAATGTGTCATTAAATAATTAAAAAGGCAGCTAAATTACTGGCAATTTAACGTCGAGTGTGGATCAGTAACTGCGCATGCGTAGAAACACCAGACGGCGCGTATCCTCATTTTCTTCTTGTCTTAGTTTGTGGTGCAATATTTAATTTTAAATTAATGCATACTTCAGCAGTCAAAACTGTGAAATGGTGTTGATAAAGTAAAAACTAAGCTTACATAAAACACAAAAGATATAACTTCAAACTAATAATTTATTTTGTTTAATAAGGACCTGCAATTGTGTTACTCTGAGCTGCCATGAGATAATGGGGAAAAAAACACATCAGATGTTTGCTTTGTAACACATTATAAAAGGCTCATTTAGTATTTCTGATTCGCCTTGTTGTTTTCAATTTGTAATGTTGAAATTCAGTGCTTAAGACATTTGATTGCACCAACCATCTGTGCTGTCGGAACACATGAGAACAAAATGAGTTTTTTGGATGTGAAATATACTAACATAAGGATTCATATTACATTGTTTACTTTGTTGTGCAGTGACATCTGTTTTCTATTTAAATTAAGTGTCTAAAATGTGTTCATGCTTTTGAGATAATTACTGTAAGTTATGTTGCCGGTTTATGAAATGATGCATTGGAGCAGAAGTACAGAAACAACATTTCTGTAAATGTTCTCTACTTTGCTTTAAAGCAGAACTTGTTGTTGCGAATGTCTCTTGCTTAATAAAGGTCAGCATCTTTACAGACCTTACCAAATGTGTTCTTGATTACTAAAGACTTCTTTCATAATAGAAAAATGTATGAGAAACAAACACCCTTCAAAGGAAGTGTGAGCTCTTTTTGCAGAATGCGCACTTTTAGTTTTGTTACTTTTAAGTAGTTTTTGCTGTACTTCAACTTAAAGTGGCCCTTTTAAGCTCACTTTTAGAGTTCATATTTGTATGTAGTGTCTCTACTGTGACATGTCTCCATGCTTGAATGTTCAAAAAGCTCTTTATTTTCCTCATACTGCCTGTGCTGCAGCACCTCTTTTCACCCTCTGTCTGAAACCAGAGCCCAGTCTGCTTTGATTGGTTAGCTGCCCGGCTCTGCTCTGATTGGTACAACTGCCTCGAGATGTCCCGCCCCCTCAGGTTACCTAGACACTTTCGGGGGCCAGCGATTTTTATATATAGCCCTGAATTTTGAAGTTGTTGACAGGGGGGCTAGTGGAGCACGCACATGTACTGTCAAGTCGCCGGAGTGGCGGGGGCTACTGCGGAGCGCATAAAGCAGACTCTTCACGCTAATGAAGGATAACTTCTTCTTCAAGGCAGGGAAGGCTACGCAGTGCGTAGGCTACTGTCCCGCAGCTGCTGCCTCTCTGTTGGACTCCGGTACTGCACATTACTCACAAGACGTTGTAAAACAAAAATGTGTGGGGGGCGCACGCACTAACCACTCCGCCAGCGCCACAGCGCGTGCCAGATGAGAATGTCTGGCGTGCCAGATTTGGCCCGCGGATCGCCAGTTGATGGTCTCTGACGTACAATGTGTTGGAGCGCAAGCCAATAGATACTAGATAGATACTCTCCAATGTTTTAGTCTCTTAGTGACTAATGGGGGGAACCATTTTTGAAATTAGAGGGGCAATTAGTCAACACACGTTTACTAGAAGTGTTTGCTTTTGCCATCGACAGAAATATCTAATGTTTATTCTTCAACCTTCAATTTTTTTTGTGACTTGTTGCCAGGTGTCGACAGTGGAAACGTGAGTAAGAGTTTAAGAGGGGAAAGCCTTGTTGTCGTCTGAGTTTTTGTTATCTTTTTCAATGTCATGGCATAATATTTAGCTGACTTCAACAATGTGGGTGCATCGCAGGGTTTTACACAATAACAAACAGGCTGTGGATGAAGCGAAAGGTAAATAAAATGTTTTATTTCTCTGTAGGATCCTTGCCATAGTGTTGTTTGTGGTAAAAACAAGCACTTTAAGTGGACGTATATTGACAAACCTCTATTGCCTCGGGCCGTTTAGTGGCTGCCCTCTGGAAGGCATCGCTCAATACTTGACCAATTTCCCAAATTGTTGTCAGTATTACTCACTTAGAAAAACAAATGTTTAGACTAGGTTGAAAAATACCAAAGTTCTTCTTCTACCATGGTCCTTGGTAGACCAACAAACACACAACAACACAGACTATAACATCACTGTTCTTTGCTACAATGCTTTTACTGACTATATTCTTCAGTATATCAGTGAATCATGACCCAAACACGATAAGTAAAAAGGCAGCAGAACTTCCCGCTCAGAAAGGAAAACACAAACGTCACTATGAGACTGTTTGAATATTTTTTTATTCCAAAAGAAGATTGTGTGTCTATAGGTTTTGAACAACAGGGCGATCTCTCTGCAGAGCACCATTGCACCTCCGTCCCAACCCCAACACCTCCCCCCCCCCCTTCACCCACAATCACACTATAGAACCTCTTGCTCTTTAATAGGAATAATAACAACAATTTCATCATAATATTCATCATCAGTTTTAATAATCCATTTAGCACTAGTATAGAAATATGAAAAAATACCAAAGAAAAGAACATAAAAATAAACAAAAAAGCTTTGTTTTGTGGAGTGACTGCTCAGACACCCCGTCTGATTTGTTTTGTGACCCTCCCTTACCTTCATACTAGAAGTTATACAAACAAACAATATTCTTTTTAACCTTCATCTTGCCTCTAGTAAACGCTTCCAGCTGATGTTTTGAAGCCGTGGATGGACCCTTATTCGTTGTCTATGTGCAGCTGTCACATATCAAGTTTGTGAATTCGTACCACAACAAACCAAAGTGAACACAGGAAAGAGACAAAATTGAAAACAACAGTGGGTTTACAACCTTTGGACAACAAGGGAATTGGAAATGAAGGTGTGTGTGTGTGTGTGTGTGTGTGTGTGTGTGTGTGTGTGTGTGTGTGTGTGTGTGTGTGTGTGTGTGTGTACTGTGACTTCTTGTGGAAAGGGGTTGGCTCCGGTTGCCTTGTCAGCATTCAGAACACAAAGGGAGAGGTAAACAGAGAGAAACTGAATCCAGGCCGGCGTCTGCTGACAGAAATCATTCGTAGAAACAGCATAATGTGCGCAAACAATGTTATCATTCATTATCTGGAGCACAACACTGTCGACAAATCTGTTTCCCTGCAAAATGCATAATTTCATACGGCAATGCAACGTTTGCCCAGACAACAATGCCATGTATTTTTTTGTATAACCCAGGGGGAATTGTGAAGGGCTGAACTGGTGGGTTTCTATTTTACATTGTATGACTGCTGAATATGGATGGGTGGGAAGTGAGGGATCGTAGTCCTGCTTTTTGGTCGGATCTGAATTGAAAGCATGTCACCCCTCGGTTAAATGTGAAGCAGTTTGTAAATGCATGTGTTTTAGAGGAAACTCATGGGTGTCAAGAGGTCTTTCAAGTGGGGGAAACACGGGGCCAGAAAACATATTAAAGAAATAAAAACAAGTTCATGAAGTTCAATTGAGAATCAGCTGTTGAAAAGCATTACATTCATACAATCTGCTGTCAGGAAATCAAACCATAAAAGACAAACACTAAGAAAACACAGCCAGGATGACGGGGATACGTTTCATCAGATTACCCTCATGTTTCTTTTTTGGAGCAATAGTTGCTTACTATATCTAAAAGAGTGTCAAAACGCCTCTTAGTTTAGTGAATCACTCTACAGCGAGTATGTTGGGAGCTGATTAGATAACTGATTCAATAAACCCTCAGACACTGATGAGTCAATGACCTGCGGTGCAGAAAATGCTAATACAGCACTTGATATGTCATATCAAAAATATATATATATATACTATGGGATAATGGACTATTGTGCAAAATAAATCAGGACATTTACTTCTGAAGGGACACTCACACAGAGGGGTTGAAGCACAGAGAACACACACTGCAGAAAACACAACTCATTAGTACAGTTTAGACCTCAAGGATACTACTTTTGATGTAAGCATTCATTTTATTCCGTTCTGATTAATATCGGGTGATGGCCCTGGTGGTTTTATCACTTTCAGTGTTTACAAAAAAACTTTACTTTCTAACTTCTCTTAAAATGGGTACCATTACGTAGTTTCCTCAGAAAAGAGAAACAGTCATGAGAAAACGTGGCTCAAAGCAACGGTGTGACTTCTTTGTGTGTATTTTAATGGTTTTTATTGTTGTATTCAATAGAAATCCATTACATGGAGTTATAAAATGTTACATGCTAATGATAATTATAAGTCTGATCATTTTATCAATTCATTGCTGGTTTTGGTCTTCGTGCTGGATGTGTGGACAATAGGAGAATTATAGATTCAAACCAGCCTTTTTCTTGAATGCTCTATGTAATTATACCACATGCTGGGAACACAGTGGCAACTTCGGGGATTGAGAATCTGGCAACCATGTAAAGTATGCTCTTAATGATCACCGGTAATCAAAAGTGTGCAGAAGTGGAAATGAAAGGCCTAGAAATCTGCAAATCCACCAGTGAATTCCCTTTAAGCCCCGTGGCTAATAAAGTGTAGTGTTTGGATCTAGCTGAGCAGTAGGGCTGTAACATTAACAGCATCATTAGACTAGCTTCTCTTCCCAGGCGCAGTGCTACAAAAAACATGTATTTATTCTAAATCTATTTATCAGCATGTTTCTCTGTGTTCAACCCCCCCTCCCGAACGAGTCCCCAGCCATAGAGGGGAGTAATTAGGCGATCAAAAGCTTGAAACAGTATTGACGAGGCTGTGTTGAGTCTATCAGCCTGGCAGGAGCCAAGTTGCTAAACCGAGAGGAGAAGGAGCTGGAGCCCGCTGGCGCGTTAACAAGCGCCTTAAAAGATGCCCAGAATTAACAGATCAGGACAGATCTAATAATGGAAGTAGTTCAGCGAAGGATTTCTCATTCAAATTCAGTGGTGTCCTTTTCCCTCGCTGCCTGTTTTCTGTCTCATCCCTCTCTGGTCCCCTATCGCTCCTGCCGGGCTCTGCCTCTCTATCTCCTCTACGCCGTGTGAGCAGAGGTGAAAAAGGAGTCAAGGCTTGGCAAGTGTTACCCGGGATAACGAGGGACATTCATTTCACATTTCAAAACCTCTTGCGTCTGATTATCTAACATTTGTAGAAGGGCGCTGTTGCAGGGAACATGGTTCTCCTCACTTTAAAGTATTTAAAGACACATTTAAAGACACATTTTTTTACAAACACACACACAGTGTAAAGAAAGGCAGACAGTTTCCTCTGCTACTGTTTGCATTTTGTCTTTTCAATCCAGCTTCCAGCTACGGGTCACAGGGAGGGACACAAAACTCTCCAACACAATAAGCCGCAGTCGAGTTCCTTACTTTGTCATAATCCACCGTATTGTCACATGTAGTCTGTACTTAACTCTGTAATTCCCACTTAGAACAATGGTAACAAAACGAGAGAGACAACAAAAGAAAAGAAACAACAGGAAATAATTCTCTTGAAGTCTTTTAGTTGCGGTTTTAAATCACATACGGATACAGTATGTCCTCCAACAAGGCTTCATTTTAATAGAGGGGGTATTTAGAGTCTGTGGAAGAAAGCCAGCGCCCTCACATCTGAAGGTGAAGTGAGAGGGGGAGGAAGGAGAGAAACAGGAAGCCAATGGAAACCATCAGCTGGTCATGTGTGTTTCCGCTCAGATGTGTCCAAACTGAAGTGTTAATGGGAGTTTATGACGGAAGCTGAACCGACCACCTCACAGCATTCAGGTCTATCACGTGTTCCCTCTCCTTATAAAGGTCGTCTCATTTTCTATTGGCTCAGATCTTTTTTCTCCCTCCTTCTCCCCCCTCTTTTTGTCCTCCGATACATTTCTCAGGTGGAAACAAGCAGTGTTTCTCTCAGCAGCACAAATATTC
>NW_011341665.1:95094-98013 GCF_000735185.1 Notothenia coriiceps
TTTTTTTTTAACAGTTTAATAAATGTAAAATCATTGCCAGTGTTATCAGTTGCAAGTGTGTATTTGTTGTAATAATGACGAAAACATAATAGGCAGATTTCACAGTAATTATAGGCTGTGTGTGTGTGTGTGTGTGTGTGTGTGTGTGTGTGTGTGTGTGTGTGTGTGTGTGAGACCAGGTGTCCCGCTTTTTGTGGGACTGTACACACAGCATTTTTATTNAGGCTACAGCAGGAAGACAACATTTTCACCATCCAAATCTATGCTACCACCATATTTAGTAAACCACACATAAGATGAAGTAAGTCCATATACACAGCAAAGAAAAAGAATATGCCGGAAATAAAAAAAACAGGATGTCTTGCATTCTGCCAATCTTAGAGAATAATAGATTACAAGCAACAGGATTGAAGCATGTCACAGTATAATCCTTACAATTAGAATAATAGAGCCCATTTAATTGCATCCAACAGCACATTGTTAGGGCAGCGGCAGTACTGTATGTAGGTGACCAAATCCACCTGCCGGCACCTTGAAAGCTCAATTAACAAACGTTATACCTTTTTCCAAACTATTCCTTTAAAATATCACTGAATAAGTTTGCATTGTTGAAAGTTCATCATAGTTGTGTTTCCTTTTGCAGAAGGGCTGGGTTCAGAAGGGCTGGGTTCAGAAGGGCTGCACATGTTAGCAAAAATAATCACTGGAGGAGTATTTGTGCTGATAGTAGGCACCATGCTGGCCACAACTCTCTTCCTCATCAGAAAAAGGTGTGTGTGTGTGTGTGTGTGTGTGTGTGTGTGTGTGTGTGTGTGTGTGTGTGTGTGTGTGTGTGTGTGTTATATATTATGGAGGAGTATACAACATGATGTGTTGAAACGTTCTCCATGACTAAGAGGTTTACAACATGAGGTATAGCGAGTAAATCAGCATTAAAGTTAACATTTAAGAAAGAATAACATCTTCATCGTCTACAGTCGTACTGAAGAAGACTATTAAACTCGCTGTACTCAGTCTAGTCAAAACTTTAATTCATCAGCTTTTAAAAAAGTGGAAGAAAATTCCCTTTAAACATCAGGAAGTACTGTAAGATCGTGACAACTGATAACTATTAATTGCACAGAGAAGAGGTCTTGCAACGCATCTGAACAAAAGCCACTACTTCCTATTATTTGTATTTCTAAAGAGCACATTTTTAAAAAAGGTTATTTCTCAGAGTTATAGTTCCTTGTTTGTCTGTCTTTCAGATACGGTCCAGTGCCAAGAGACTGAACGAGAGGAGGTGAGCTGGGAGATGGTTTCAGGCCACAGCTTAACATGACTTTTTGAATTAGTTTGAACATTTACCCCAAAAAAAGCATTAAGTTCTTTGTCTAAAGAAGTTAATGCAAATAACAAAAGCAAGGTCCTTAAATAACACATAAGTGTGTTCTACTCTGATGTCAGGCTCAAAGTATGCACGGATGTCAGTCAACATACAAAGACTGGAAAGTGTTTCAAAGTCATAATATAGATGTCTTTTTTTCTTTTACAATTGGACACTATAACTTAAATGATTTTGTAATCATTCAGCAAACTTATCACATCCTCCCATCAGTAAGTTAACTGCTCCTGAAAGTACAAGTCCATGTTATTCTATATTTTTTGACAAATCCCATAAAAAGGCAAAAAGCAGGGCTTTCTTTGTTGCCAACTCAAACATGATTTAACGCTGCATTGGTTGGTGAAATATTTGCATCTGTGGATTAATACAAATAAGGGAGATTTTACAGCTGCATTTCGGTGTGTGAGTACTCAAAATACGGTACCACTTTACAATAAGACTTATAAAAGGTTTACGAATAGTTTTTAATTTATTTATTAATTAGGTTGTGAACACTTTATAAATTATTAATAAGCTTTTATAAGACATGAGATAAACAGGGCGACTGTGACCGGTTGCTTGCCAAATAGTGAGCCCACATGTGTCTGTACTGCTAAGCCTCATAGTGGCTGCTTAGCTTACTTCGTCTCCTTCATCAGCCAGCATCCTTGGTATCTGTTGCTCACTGAGTGGATTCTCGCTAAGTAGCCAACATAAGGCTTAGTCATCTTGCCAAATAGTGAGCCTGTATTGATGTATGTATGAAAACTATGTTAGAACTGGTTTAAAAATGGTTCTTAATGATGAATAAAGGTTTAGGTTTTCAACCTAATTCATAACCTAATTATAAACCCTTTATGAATCCTTTATTAGGGTAGTCTTATTGTAAAGTGGTACCGACTTTTCTTATATTACGTGTTCTGTGTTTTATTGGCTGATTTAAAGGTCCCATGTCATGGCCATTTCTACTGATCATAATTCCATTGTTGAGGTCTACTAGAATAGATTTACATTGTTCAATGTTCCAAACTCACATTGGTTTCTCAAACAGCATCTCTGTATAGTATGTGTATTCACTCTCTGTCCTACACGCCTTGTTGGAGCTCCTGCCCCTCCCCCCCTGGGTGTGTGTGTGTGTGCGGAGCCGTGGCTGAGAAAAGATAAGGCTGAATGAGTGTGTGTGAGGAGCTCCGCGGATTGGTCCATTTGGACCTGGGTTTCGTTACGACACTATACTGAGGAAGAAAACAATGGAAAAAGAGAAATGTCCAACGAGGCGTTCTGGGGCAGCATAGACAGGTCTTCTCTGTGTTAGAGTTTTACTTGCTACAGGGTGTACTTTGAGGGTTTGTGACTCTGCAGACCGTTTACATGCAGAACGACCTTCATAACACACAAGGGGACGGGTAATAACCGGAAAAGCATGACATGGGACCTTTAATGATCAATAGAACCCCCCAGGGGAAACCTGAAAATCAGCTTAATAGGGCCCCTTTAAAGTATGTAAACATATCCTGAGAATGAACAAAATGTGTGCCCTTTAGGTAAGAAGATGT
>NW_011341665.1:98076-99232 GCF_000735185.1 Notothenia coriiceps
TGAGACACAAAAGAACGAGAAAAAGACGAGTAAAGCGACACTTGCCCACTTGTGGCTGTCTGTGGAGACCGAGTTCCCCCACCTCGCCAAAAAGGCTGTAAAAGTGCTCATTCCCTTCACCTCCACCTACCTGTGTGAGTGCAGGTTTTCCGCATTGACTTTAATCAAAAGCAAGTACCGGTCAAGGCTGCAGCCAGAGGATGATCTGCGTTTATTCCTCTGTGCATCAAAGACGCAGAGTCATTGTTCCCACTAAGGTAGGGGTGAGTGTAATAAGGAGGCAAAGTTAACGTTCAGTGTGTTACCGGGAGCATATACAAATGTATCCACCATGTTGAAAATGTTAAAAAAAATATGTCTTGAGAACACGGCGTGCAGAAATATACGGGTCGTGCTGCAGCTAGATGTGCCTGTCCTCTGTAAGAAGGTGTCGGCGACTGACATACAAGGAAGAACGGCTGTCCACAGGCTGTTCCAACTTTAACAACTGTATTAACTTCCAGGGTAGTGAATTGAACATGCAATTGTAATTGGGTGTGTGGTATATTTTCATGCACGGACACGCATGTTCCACAACACACAAACTGAACAACACTCAATTTTCCGATCAGCGTCCTTGCGATCTTGTTATAATAACAAGTGCACGTTACTGATGCAATATGGTTGAGACCATTCGGGCTTATTCTAGAGGGGTGCAAGGAATAGTCCAAGTAGTGGGGGAGTTTTATACAATATGTTTAAAACATAAAAATAAAAAGGTTTAAAAAAGTTATTGTTTAATGTTTTAAGGAGGTGAAGCTACTCAGCCAATCAAATCGGTGCAGTCAGCACGATAGATTCAAACACACACAGAGACACGACAAGAGGAGAGAAACAGTCGGAGTAATTTCAAATGGCGGAAGGTAGACAGCGAAAACAGAGCATTTAATTACATTTTCTCTTACTGGACCTCTTTGAAATGCAATTGAATACCCCTGCATTATAGCAACAACGACAATAATAATAATAATAATAATAATAATAACAGCAATAATAATTGGGAGGGGGGGCGCGGCTGTTCTTATGTTCTCTGAGGGGAGGCTCACCTACCCACACTTTGAAAACCCCTGTTCTACGTCACCCCATTCAAGTGAATGTGCGAAGCGTTGAAAGCATT
>NW_011341665.1:99272-103700 GCF_000735185.1 Notothenia coriiceps
ACAGACAGACAGACAGACAGACAGACAGACAGACACACACACACACACACACACACACACACACACACACACACACACACACACACACACACACACACACACACACACACACACACACACACACACACACATCACACATTAAACACGTGTGAACAGACCGACGCACTCTAATAAAATCCCCATTACACACCACCTGAGACAAACAGGAGACATTTGGGAAAGTAGATTTCGCTAAGCACCCTTCACAAGGACATTAGGTTAGCCATTAGCCATTAGCAGGACTTTAGCAGGGAGTGAGGAGACTATTATGGGGCACATTAGAGAGAAGGAGGGAAAAGGAGACGGACAGCTGCGGTCCACTGACCCTTGGCACGGTGGTCCCCCTCTTTGGGGCATTGGCCTCCCTCCCACCATCTCCTCTTCAGTATCTCCAGCCTGTTATTCTCCTGCAGCTGGAGGATGGCCAGCGAGATCTCATCTCTGAATGGAGACCCTGGGAAATGACAGGAAATCAGGATAAGAGCGAGTGGTGGAGGACGAAGAAGAAAAAAGGGGCTGCACAAGAGCCCGTTATAAGAGAGGGGGTTATTTCGGACGAGGAGAAAAACACAAGTGAAGTGTAAGAGAAAGGGAGCAGGAATCACACGGATAGATTGGCTGTTGCAGCCTCAAGATGGCTACGAGTGATTTTACTCTGAGAATAAAGAGAGGATTAGTGAGAGATAAAAGAGTGAGATTACAACCAGACCGAGCCAGTGGTACGGCTGCTGGTCAGACAGCATACAAAGCATGGCATGAACTAGATACAGTAGAGGAGAAAGGGAAGATTTAACGGCACCAGGAAAGGCAAATATTCTTTGTCAGTTAGTTTTATGCAGACATGCGGATAACCAGCGGTGTGAGCACCTGAACTGCTCAATGCTCGACAGTGTGTTCTGTACATTGTGACAAGAATGGTGTTTCTAGATTACCTATTCAAGTCGTTCCTTCTCTGGGAGGCGATACAAATCACTTCCCACCATGACAAACCTCTTCAAAAATATAATAATTGAATTCCCCACAGCAATACAGAACCCGAGCTCCTACAGCTACAATCTTAGACTCCCCTCCGAGCGACTTGTGCTAATTTAGTTGAGTATTTGATTGTGGATTTTCACATGTTTTCTCTCCATCCAGAGGAAAATGTGCAACTTCTACCAGCATATCTGTGTGCAGCCATCAAGGTGAATACAATTAAAGGAGTAGTTAAATATATGCTTATTCGCTTTCTTGCCAACACTTAGATGACAACATTAATACCACTCACTCTTAAATGGGAAATTGAAGCTTCAGCCAGGAGACGATTAACTAAGCTGGACACATCTACACTGGCTGAGTCCAAATGGTAAAATAAAATCTGTCGACCAGCAGCTAAAGCCAAGTCGTTTCCATTTGATATCTTGTGTGCTTACTTGCAGAAAGAACATGGAAAAACAACAATTAAAAGTCCAGTATTACTAATGAAACCACATTTTATGAAGCTATGGACAAACCAAAGCCGTTACGACCCGTCCACACGGCGGCGTGCCATTCACTTTTAATGGGGTGACGTCACGCTTTGCCGAACTGCATTGTGTTGCTCGCTTCAAAAGTTGAGCAATGTTCAACTTTTGAATCTTCGGCGGAAGCGTCAGCCAATCAAATCATATGCCAGTACAACCTAGCCAATCAAACCGTTTGCTTGTGTGTCCGGGGCGGGAGATTCATGTGATTGGTTGTTGGTCGAGTTTCAGACAAGCTCACCGGCAAGCTTCAACGCACGCCGCCGTGTGGACGCTGCGTTATGCTAAGCTATACTCGTCTCCTAGCTGTAGAGTATATGAAACGTATCAAGAGGGATGAATGTGTCAAACAATTTCTTTAAATGTAACTATGTTTAAAGGTTAGAGAGAAAACAAGAAACTCAGGGACATTTCTATCCCACAGGCAATAACACCGGACTCTCTGAAGCGTTACCATATGTTTATATATATACATATAAACATCTTGATTACAGTACAACGTTCAGTTTGATCTTGTTCTCTTTTACATATAAATGTATGGTGCATTTTAATTGCACCATTATATCTCCTGCTCTATTTTATTTCCCTTCTTTATGTCTTACTGTTAGTATACTGGTGTACGTTGCATTGTTGGATGTTCATTGCCAAAAATTTCTTATCTGTTTTGTAATAATTTATTACGTACCGGAGACTCAAATGAATTTATACGTGATTTTGTAATCCTATGACCAGAGTCACCATCTTCTCGTCAAATTACTTACAAAATTTGGTCTCTCGTCCTATAATACAACCACTAATACAGGTTTGTGACTTACCGATAGGAAATTACGAAGTGGGAGTTATACATCGTCGTAGGTCTCACGCAAGTAAAAATTGAAAACAATGAATAATTTATCTGATGAAGTAACCCACAAATAGACTCTCTATTCTATATGACAAAACTGGGCTCTTTTTCGTTTTATAAAGGGGAATCACAAAGTAGAACGTGTCGGAGACAACACTCAACGGAACGTAATCATTTCACAATTTCCTCACTCTAATGTCACTAAATTAATCCCCAAAGAAAAACCCAAAAGAAAGGGCAGGCGAAGTTACCACATACTGTCTCTCCACAATGACAAGTCGGCATTTCTGGGGACTCACACTATAATCTGTTATGTAGACTAACGTAACTATAAGAACGTCAAAGGACAATGTTCTCTAAGGTGAATTCTACCTTTGGTGTCGTTTCTTTTTCGATTTACTCCTTTTGAATTTCACAGCATTCATAGTCTGTTATTTTATTAAGACAGTGTGAAGACTTTACATAAGCGAGTCTAGATTCGAAATAATTTTTAGTCTGTAACTTGAAGTCGTTTGAGAACTAGTGACAATGTGTTGAGTGAATGTCTGAAACAATTTACTAACAGTTTTGTTTCTGTAACTCATACGTCATGTCCCTCCATTTGCAATTATGGATACGAACAATACGAGTCAGACCGTCACGAGTCAGTCATCGGCCCGCTCTCTCTCGCGCGCGTCGCGCATCCTAACGGCAAGTTCAGGGGCTGGTCTGGATTTATACCCTTACACCTGACGATGAACCCGGCGCCGCGCGTGGAGGACGGGACGGCACCACCGGAACTGTTACGGTGGCGCGCGCGGCGCCCCGCTCGCACGCGCGCTGCCCGCGGCGCCGCCCGCCTTCGTTATCGACGGGTGACAGGATCACGATCTGGGACCATGATCTACCCAATTTTCGTCTCTGTGTACAGTGATACACGACACACGAGACGTACACTCTGGTAATTTCTATCCAGTGGGAAGGGTAAGAATAGAGAGAGATCACACGTGACATCAAAAATTATTTAATTCTTCTACTTGTATGACATAGGACACAAAGACGGTCCACCGCCAGAACGGCAGTAACTGCGGAATAAGTCGGCCTTGCCGGACTTGAACTCGGCCGAGGTTTTTTGTTTTTCTAACGAACTTTACTGCTTTTCCTTTTTTCCGTTCCTGTAAGGGTGACACCTCCCGTTTTTGGTTACCCTAATGTAAAGACTCATTAACTTGGGGCACGGCGGGTGTCCTGTGCGCTGCCTCCGCAACGCCGCTAAACCTGCGCTACTCGCACTCGTGCACGCGACTTGCGCCGCGGCCTCGGAGCGTCGCCGTTTTGAACTCCGAAGCGCGCCATTTGACACCATTTTTTCGGCCGAGAAGAACAATCACCTCGGCTCGTTTACTATGCCGAGTGATTTTTCTCGCAATTAGGGTAGTGATTGCATTTCTCTATAATAGATGATATTCCTGCGAGTTAAGTTTTAAGTTCAGGGCACTGAGAGAGGAGCTCACCTGCGGGAGTCGGGGACCAGACCGTCTTTGTGACTCATGGATGTGAAACATCTTTACGACTATATTCCAGAAGAGATATTTGGAGCTCTTGTTGTTTTGTTTGATTAACTGACACCTCTCAGTCTTTGTGGACCGTACTCTAGTAATAAGATTGCTGTGAACATCATAGGACTACCTCCTAATGCAGACTTTTCACAGAACATGCACGGACTAAATCAAGATAGATCCCTAATCATTCATAACGTTGACCTCATTACTTTGACGCAATTACGAAAGGTGTGTGCAGCCGAGAAGACCTCTAAAAAAAATTTACAACAGAAGCGAGTCCCCAACACAGTGACGGAGTGTCACTAGGTATGATTGCTTCTCCTCCTTCTTGTTTCAACGTTTCTTTCTTTTCGGGCTCACACAGGTACTCGTATTCTCGTTTTGCGGTAGTAACCCGCCTGTCGTTCTCCTCTCCTCCAGAATATGTCTTAAATTTAGTCTCAACAGGTGCCCTTTTCGTTTGGTAATACTAAGTTTCGAATAACAAGTGTACGTGTTGCCG
>NW_011341665.1:107685-157787 GCF_000735185.1 Notothenia coriiceps
AAGAGGGGACACATGTTGATGTAGAAGAGACATGAGGAAGAGGGGACACATGTTGATGTGACATGAACAAGAGGGGACACATGTTGATGTAGAAGAGACATGAACAAGAGGGGACACATGTTGATGTAGAAGAGACATGAACAAGAGGGGACACATGTTGATGTAGAAGAGACATGAACAAGAGGGGACACATATTGATGTGACATGAACAAGAGGGGACACATGTTGATGTGAAATGAACAAGAGGGGACACATGTTGATGTAGAAGAGACATGAACAAGTGGATTTTGCATAATAGGTGACCTTTGAAGAAAAACACACACAGTCACACACATGTTCACTCAAAAACCCCAGACATATTACATGAGTGGGTCGTACCATGAAGAAGGTCATGGTGCTCCCCCCGTGGATGGTGCCGTACTCGATGTTGGTCTGGTCGGCCAGGTCGTCCGGAGACTCGATAGGGACCTCCATCCTCTGGACGGTGAGGAAGGCCGCCAGGTTGGCCGTGTAGGAGGAGATGATGATCAGGGTGAACGCCCACCTGTCAGGGGCAGACAGGGGAAGACACGTAGATAAGGTGAGCATGGATGGACAATATGTAGGACACTTATATGGCAAAACAGTTTCTTTCAGGGTTAATTGAAATATACACTCTATTTTTACAATGTGATAATGGCATCATTTTACATGTTCACTCCGTCTTTTCTGTTTTACCACATACTTATTTAGTTTTATTTGTATTGACATGTGCTTGCCACTTTTTTTTTATAATGTAAGTCTACTCTTTTAATGTTTGCCTATTATCTGCACTGCTACTTTGCTCTTGTAACGCTTAAGGAACAATGCTTTCCAAGCTTTCCGATTCTGATTCTAAAAACGTCAAACTTAACTGTTAATCAGCAGTATTCTTATCCTTTTCCCTTTAATAATAGAAACGGTTCTGACAATATTAATTATGGCGACATTTTTGAAACAGAGCTGCAGATTTTTTTTCTTAATTTGACTCGCAATCTTGAAATGTGGGATATATAGACTTTCTGGATCAAAACCAATTATACATATCATGTCGAATTCTCGGGGAAATATCTGGAAATCCCTGGCATTTTATCACATTAAAATAATTAATAGTAATAAAAGAAGATTAGTATGAATCAATCCTGCTTTTTAGAAGCACAGCCAACACTTGCCAAAAAATACAAGGACTTTTCAAGGGAGGGCGTAAACTGTGGAGCAAACATTCCCAAAATAAATGCTTTCACCGTGTTTATAATCAAAACAACGCACTTTAAATGTGGGGTAGGTAAGTCTGAGAAACCGGCTCGAGATACACTTTTTGTTATATTCCATGGAATGCTCTTAACATCCCGATAGCAATGAATATCTTAAGTGCTTTGACAAAAAACCCATAAAAAAATGTCATCTGTGGAAGCCGTAGTGCTGTAAAAAGCACGACCAATCATCTGAGCCGGCCCGGCTAAAATAACTGGATGGCCTACCTGCCTGTCAGCCTTCCATCTGTGCACAAACTTACCTCGTGCCCTCATTGGTCATGTGAGCGTTCGTGTGTGTTGGAGGAGACACATATTGATGTGACATGAACAAGAGGGGACACATGTTGATGTGACATGAACAAGAGGGGACACATGTTGATGTNGCCTTCCATCTGTGCACAAACTTACCTCGTGCCCTCATTGGTCATGTGAGCGTTCGTGTGTGTTGGAGGAGGGGAGTAAGGTTGTAAGGAAGTGGCAGATTTTCTCCGGTTGTGTATTTTCAAATTCTGCACTCGAGCCGGTTTCTCCAAAATTACCTACCCCACCTTTAAGTGTAAGTAAGAAATGGTGTCAGGTTTATAGGACTTACATAGACTAATACAGGAAAACATACTCCCAAACTTCTTGAATTGGACTCTCTTCTGACCTTTCTTGCATGTCTTCAAACTTTGTTCAAAAAGAACATTATGTATTCACTTTGCTTAATAATGTTCCCCTATCCCATATCTTGCTCAACTCAGTGTAATTTGCTCTTCCTGTCTTCCTCTACCCTTTATCTCCTTAGCTCTGAGCGATCATTTTATCCTTTACCGCGTGTGTGTGTGTGTGTGTGTGTGTGTGTGTGTGTGTGTGTGTGTGTGTGTGTGTCCGTCCCAGTCACTATGTTGCCACAGGACTATCATCAGGCTACTGTGGTGTTTCTGTGAGTTTAGCATTTTTGTTTTGTTTGCCCGGTGCTCAGGGACTGAGCTTTATCCTGTTAAACTTTAAAATCTAAATGTCATTATCTCACACAGCGGATGTGCTAAGGAGAAGAGAAGGGAAAATGCATCCTCAAGGAAAAATGCAGTTTCTGATGAAGACATGAGGTTAACCAGTGGATTGCTTTCAACACAATTATAAAGAGAAAGTAGGAATCTAGTATTTACAGTAACAGTTTAGCAAATATCTGTAAAATGGCTGATCTTCCTGTAATAATCAAATGTAGTTTAAAGATCATGACATTGGACTTCATGTCGTTATCGTTATTTACTGCCCGCTTCTAATTATTTAATTTGGTCTATTAGTCGTTTTATTATTTGAACGTATTTTATTGTATTTTATTACCATTTTTTAAATTATAGTATTTATCTTTTATCTTAACTATTTTCACATTTCAGAAATCGGTTGCTCTTCTCTAACCCTTTGCTCATAAATACCTGTTTTAACGAGCGCTACGAGAAGCGCTTCCACCTTTGACACTTGAATGTAAAAACTCTGCAGATTGAATCTCAAACATCTAATTAAAGTAACAATAGGCAAAAACAGGGATTTTAAACAAGTCGGCAGACAAACTTCAAAGGAAACTCAGAAACGAATAACTCCAATGTAATATATATCCATGGTCTAAGTTAGTTAAATCAATATTTGAGCACATGAGCTGCTTTCTCTCTCAAATCCATCCAAATTAATTGTGAAACTTGTAGTAGAATCAGGTCTGGAGCTGCTCCAAAGACACATTTGGTTGAATCAAAGTGTTTCGTTTTTTAAACCTTAATTACCGGTAGCTGTATTTCTGTCCCCAGAGTCAGAACTAAACATGGAAAAGCAGCGTTCAGTTATTATGCTCCAAATATCTGGATCAAACTCCCAGAAACCTGCAGGTCCACTGCGACTCTGACTACTTTTAAATCCAGGCTGAAGACTTTTCTTTTTGTCGCTGCTTTTAATTGATATATTCACATCTTAAACTGCACTGTAACTTTTACTGTATCCATGTATTTTTTCTTTTAATGTTTATTTTATTAACTTTTCTTTTTAATGACTGATTTTAAATGCCATTTTCTTAATGTCTTTCTTTTTTTGTAAAGCACTTTGAATTTCCTTGTGTTGAAAAGTGCTATATTAATAAACTTGCCTTGCCTTATTCTCAGTTTTCTCAGTTTTCCATATACTATAATTATCGGACTATTCCTCAGGGTGCTCTCATTGTCAACTCTAAAATATGTACCAATTAATTGTCAAAGGAGCATTTGGATACTTTGCACTTAATGACATCAAACATTTGAGTTTAGCACTTTTTGGAAGTGGGAGGGACTTGTTCAGGATTATCTATATATGTTGACAGCAATAACATGTATGGATTGTGTAACTCACCACACCCCACTAACACATCTGGTGGACAGGGCTCTGGGCATTATCTCTGACCCCTGCTGCATGAAGCCTCCGATGGGGAACCACAGGCTGTTCCCCAGCGTGTACTGGTTCTCCAACACGTCCCTGCGCTCTCTGAGACACGGGTGAGGGTTGTACCACTCATAGGGGCTCAGCCTGGTGGAGAAACGCAGGCAGAGGGGAATACAGGTTGAACGGCCTTGAGGTCAAACCGCAGTACAGTAATGCACCTCCATCAGATCATTGAAGCCAGCACCAATCAGTCATTCGATCGCTGTCAATCTGTCTGCGGGAGGTTGTGTACGGGAGGACATGAGGATATCTGACAGGCAACTCGTGTTCGACATGACAAATGCCGATAGAGCCGCTGACTGTGGGCACATTGTGTGAGGAAATGTATTGACCTTGCAGCCAGGAAGAGCACACAGCTGACAGCCAGGTAGGCGAGCAGCATGAAGAGCCACACTGCCGGAGAGAAGGGGTCGAGGAAGGAGAAGTAACCCGGCTTCCGACCCTGGTGCACGGAGAGAAGAGAAACAAAGTGAAGTGGAGCGATGGATGGAGCAGAAGAGACAGGAAGGTAGAGTACAGTGTGTTTAAAAAACGAGGTGTCATGTCTCTCACTGAGTGTCTCGTCTGCACCACAGGAGGGCAGTGTCCTTCCCCGCGCGCTGATAGTGAGTCTGCAGTGCTTTGATACGCTAATGCTACAATCCATAAACGCTCCGTTTCACAATGCCTTCTGCTGAAGCACACTTGGCTTGGACCCAGAAGCTCATTAGCAATGTAAAGCTGCCACTGGTACGGAGCTACGGAGCGCTGACTTATTGAGCAATTTAAATTACACCTATACATTTCACAGTGGACACAGAGCACGCTACACAATCCTCGACTTCAAAGATGGGATCAACTGTTATGTAAGATTCAGTCTGATTTCATAAGAAGTCGAGTGTGTCTCAGCTTAAAAGCAGCACAAACAGAAGAGATGAACAAACACAGGATCTGGAGAGAGTATCTCCCTGCAGCCCCAGATAACACCCTCACCAGTTGAGCTCGGTACAAGATGCTGATCCCCAGGGTCATGAACGGCTTAGAGAAGTCGATAACTTTCTCTCTTTCCGATGTGATGGTGAAGCCCGCTACGGCCAGGTCTGCTTTCTGGAGGATTGACAAAGATAGATAGGTGGTGAAGATAGAAGTGGAGGAGAGGGAAAGAGAGAGGCGGTGGAGGAGAGTCAGGGAGAACAAAAAAGACAAGTGGTCAGATACCTGCGTAAAAATAGAAAGACACTCGACGCTGCACTGAAACATGAGAGCTCTGTATAAAATTATCATGTTGGCAGCGCACGTCTGAACATTTCCACTGCAGCTCCATTTGAACATCAAACAAGGACAAAGACATTACACTAAAGACAGTGTGTACACTCTAAAAACGAATTCAGGCGACCTTTCACCTCCACTTAATTAAATGCATGGTTGCAAGATAAAAATGTGAGTAAATTGATTTAGATAAACATTTTAAGTTGCCAACATTCATTTATACTGTGAGTTGTGTTGACGTAATAATGTTGGTAATTACATCAACTTAATATTGTGTGTAATTTGAACTCTGATTTCTGCGTTAATTGACTTAAAACTTCAAGTTGTACTAAGTAATGCAATTGGCTTGATGACTTAATTGTTCTACACCTTGAGTTAAGGATTTCAAGTCCACTCCCACTTAACATGCCTGGACAAGTTACGACAGTTAAGACAAATAGAAATAATACACAAAGGACATTTTAAGGTGAGTGTCATCTTTTGTCATTCAAATACAGTAGATAGCCTTGTAGTTGCACTGTATAGGCAAATTGCTGTTTGACCTAAATTAGCAGCCTTTGAACTGTGAATAGTTCTGTGAGAGGATACAAAGTAGTAGAGGCTACTGTGAGAGTAAAAATACTTTGGTTACTATTGTGATATCACTTTTTATTAAAAATGAATCTCGGTGAAGCAGATCAAGGACATGCTTCTTGAGGTAGGATCGTTATTTAGAGTTGTCATTGAAATGCAAGTTGTTGGCAGTCACCCATTCAGAATATATTCATTTAGGTAATTTCTCTTTTTTTCCTTTTTCAAAAATAGCACAATACACGTGAAGTACGCAGAGAACTATAGCCATCCGCTGCCTTGTCGTGTACCTTGGAGTAAAGGAAGAGGACCTTTTCAAGGAGTTTAGCGACGTAATTAAAAATCTTGAAATCAAATCAAATCCATGGGCACAGTGTAAAAACACAGGACAAAAGCACTGCTCTCTGTCAGTTACATTTGGAAGCATATTGCACTTTTGGCCACACCCCAATCAATAATATCTTAGCAACGTTCAGCATGGATAGGTGTTGACAGCAATGGCATGGGAAAAGGATTGTGTAACATTTGAAAAGTGGCTTCTGCTCTTCACTTAACCAGTTCAAATATTGTATGGAACCTGCTAAAAAGATGAGAAGATACACTAAAACTTGCACGGTTGTGATTGACNGTGTGCCTTGGCAGTCTCAGCTGCAGTCAGCTGTGATTTCAGGTGTTCATGCACCTTATCATATGGCATGTGTCAATAAATGTTCAAATTAAATGAATGCTCTCCTGATTGAAACATCATGTGTTGAAATAAACAACTGCAGTTCAAAATAAAAAGTGAATTGCCTAATATTTTTGTTGTGTAATTATTAATTTCTTTCTTTAGAGGCAAAAACATGAAAAAGCTAAGAAAAAAAACTATTAAATACAATATATTTGGAGCAACTTGATTTTTGGAGTAATCAACTTAAAAACTTGTATCCCGAATGAGGGTAATTAAGTACATACAACTTAAAATCCCTTTTAAATCATGTGGTAAAACTAGTCGGAACAACTTAATCTTTTGAGTAATCAACTTCAAAACTTGTGTTTATGCTACCAATTATTAAGTAAGTGGTAATTAAAAACACCTCTGATTGTAGAGGAAAAGCCTTCTCCCCTAACTCAAATAACTTTGTTGCTTTAAGACAATTTCATTAGAAGTTGTCTTAACTCAATAAACATCGATGCAAACTGTTGCGTTGATTTTCTTTGTTGAGCCAAGGCATTTGTTTTTAGAGTGTACGTTCAAAACCCTTCAATCTGAAAATAAGCTCCACATTTCATTTTTAGGATTGACTAGTGCAAAAAGGAGTGCTTCTGTGTAACCTTTTTAAATCATGGAACCCTGTGTGTCTGATTTGATGGTAACCATTGGATACCAGCTGTTCCTGCCAGAGTTGAGGTCAGAGACAATGATGCTGGATGGCCTTTCTTATGTTATTATGGTGGGCTGATTCATGGAGTTTCAAAAGTGATTGACCTATACAATCCTTGAGCGGATTTCAATTTGGTGGAGCAGTTTGACTTTAAGTATGTAGACAAACACTTATACCATGGCAACAGCGTGGAGCACAAATTACAGAAGAAAAGAACAAAATATTTTTTTCTATTCGCTCCGTAGGACTTAAGGCGATGCAGAACATAAACTCTTTGTTTGGTAGTTTTCAAATGTTGATTTCCAGAATGAAAAATGAAATGTTTGACAGTGGCACTTGAAAATACATTTGGAAAAACATCGATGCGTGCACTCTCCCTCTGGCACAGAAACTCGCACATTACCCACAGTCCAAATGAGGCTAATTGCGAGTAAGCACTGGGTGTCCGGGCTATGCACCTGTATGAGGTCTCTGGTCGCTCTGCCTCCCCTCCATCTCTTCCATTAAAAGCTAATTGATGAACATGGGCCGCTAATTAGAGCTGAGTGATCAGGCAGTGGGTAGGGCATGAGGGAGAGTAGCGTGGAGAGCCGGGGGAGCACCAGTGTGGCAGCCCCCACACAGGGACCACAGTCTGGTAATTGAAGTATACCGTATGGTAATTAAGCAGAGAGGGGCTCTCATTAGCCTGCTTCCACTACAGTGTCTGTCTGAGGCGCACTATGTTTGGACAGGGGAAGCAAGGAGGGGGATAGTGTGAGGAAAAGATGGTGCAGACACATTTTAGGCAATGCAACCACTCTCTTTTGGGGAATTATCGAGTCAGCTTTTGTCCTAGATAAGAGTCTTGCTCCCCTCTGAGGGCAATTTGAGACATGTGAAGTTACAGCAGAGTTGTGGTTTGGGGCTACAGCGTGAGTGTGTGGGTGTGTGTGTGTGTTGAGCATAAGTTTCTGTTGCTAGAGATACTGGTTAGAACATTTGAGCATGTTGCTGTGAGTATGTGAAACAGAAAGAGAGGGAGAGGGAGAGTGTGCCCACCCTGTTGATTAGCTCTCCAACCATGCCAGTCCAAGAGCCGTTGGGCTCTGGCGCCCCGTACAGCCCGTCGTCCACCAGCTTGATTCTGAAGGAGAATTTCAAGATGTCTGCCAGCTCCTTCAGCATGTCCACACAGAAGCCCTCGTACTGGTCGTTGCCCTGGAAGTCCTGGTAGTTCTCTCTGCGCATCACATATGGGTTCTCCTAAGCAAGGGGAAAAAACACAAGGCGATTCAATCCAAAACTAACAGTATCGAATTTGAGCAGAGATTACTGACTCAAATGTAAGACTCTATGCTTCAAAGCAAATTCAATTATAACACAAATAACTGTAATGTAAATAATAGACAGTTGGACATTTTGGGAAAATGGCTTTCAAGTAGAGAGGGATGAGGAGATCAATACCACTCTCTTACTTAGTCTGGAAACAAGGTGTAACCTGGCTCTATCAGATTGTTGGAGCTATATATCTCTTTATTTATTTAATAGTTTAATATTTATTTTCTTGCTGTTTATAATGTTTATTGTAAATGTATTCTTAGTTAGTGTCATAAATTAAATTAGTTTCTATGCTTTTATTTTGAAGGCATGTTTGGGCACTGGGTGATTAGAGCACCTGGTCTAATTGTATATATTGGAGACAGGTGGAGGTGGGAGCCAGAGCACTAGTAGGCAAACGGTTTTTTTACCAGGGTGTTTCAAGCCACACAAAGGAAAGCCATAGGAACGGCTTAAGGAAAAGAGATATAGGAAACCTGTTCATTGTACTTTATTATTGGAATAAAATGCACAAATGGAGGTTCTTGTCTGGACTCGGATGATCATTGGCCTGCGTAAGATCCGCTAACTAGTGCCTCAGCGGCTGTTTTAGTTCTATAGGATTTTGGCCGCTACACAGATGTTAAAATCCACCATGAACATGTTGTAGCTTTTTATTTAAATCCATATAGTTTATTCTTTGAGCTAAGCTAACTGACTATTTACCAGAGTGCTATCGATCTCGGTCAGAAAATGTAATTCTCCAAATAGAGAACGATTGCATTAATATAGGTTAGGAAGCACAAGTTGTATTGTTCATGCTTTTGATTTGATTATGTTTCCATATGTAACTCTGTCCAAAGCATTTTGAGTCATTACTCAAATTAAGTTATATGTATGTACAGTACATTCAAAGTCCATTTATTGGACAAATAATACAAAGACATTGGTTAAACCAGTCTAAACAAAAGGATTACAAACAGTTGCATCATGGGAAAAGTAGGATTCAGATGTTATTAGTGCTTAAGCAATACCTTGGTCTGAAAGACAGGATATCTTCCTAGCTGAACAATCACTTTAAAAGGTCTGCAAGCTTTCAGTATAATTTCTGATTCTAGTTCAAGTGTTATTTCAAAAGGCCAGGACATAAGGAGAACCCCCCCGAGCACACATGGGCACAAACCAATTTAACTCTTGAGAGAAATCAGTGAAATAGCTCTCTTGGCTTAAAAAAATGTAAGCTTTTTATTACCAAATTATACATTTTCTAGTGTATGTTTTAAAGGAATGTAAGGTTATTTGTAGCCATATGATTTGTTATGTACCTAATTTTCCTAAAAAAGTATAATAATAGCAAGTAACCAAGCTTTATTATTATTGTTACATCAACAGTCATGTCAACAAAGAATATTTAATGTTTTATTTGAGCAAAATGCGGCAGAGGATTAATTGTAAGGGTTTTTATACATCCATGCCAACGTGGAGAAGATGGAGCAGCACCGTGTGAGGGATTTATTGATTTGCTGATGTGACATTACTCATATGGAAACCAGACAGAGACGCACTCGAAGTGCTCGGAGATTATGAGAGGTCCAACGTTCTGGCGGTTTGAATTCAGAAACACATTTCTCTCAGTGCTCTGTCAGCTTCTATGACAGCATCAGTGACAGCTAAATTAGCACAAAGCAGACAACAAAACAGCTTGAGCTGCGGCACAACAACATCCATGACCTCAGCAGCACGGGGGGCAGGGGGTAACGTACCATTATAGTGGTGACGATGAGTGTCTTGTTGGCCAGCGTCTCCGAAACATTGATGTCCAGACTGGTGGAGTTCATTGCCAGAGTGTTGTTGGAGTACCAGATCCCGATCTATCAGAGCAAGCAAGAGGAAATCAATGGCTGAAGAGGGACACATACTGTGGCATTAAAGGGGCCCTAAAATGCTTTTTGGGGGTTTTCCCTTACCTGAAGTCTGTTATGGGTTTTTGTGATGTAAATGGTCTGCAAAGGCTAAAATCCCAAGCCACCCCCTACTACTTTGGTAACACAATGACATCACTATGTAACTCTTGCGCGGCTATTGGCTCGCATTGTACATTGTACGTGATCGGCTAAGGGGCGGGACATCTCTAAGCGGTTGACCAATCACAACAGAGCCGGCCAGCTAACCAATCAGAGCAGACTGGGCTCTGGTTTCAGACAGAGGGCGAAAAGAGGGGCTGCAGCACAGGCACTATGAGAACAATGAAGTCCTTTTTGAACATTAAAGCATTTAAACATTTCACAGTAGAGGCACAGAATACAAATATGAACCTGAAAATGTGTTTAATATGTCCTCTTTTAGCTCTGACTAAACTGCAACCCTGTTACTGTAGTAGACGGATACACACCATGTGAAGAAAGTAAGTATTTCAGTAGTCCTTAGCACTATTAGTCTTTTTTATAAGGACCTTTGAATGTTGTATATTTTCTTCAATGCTTTTGTATCCATATCGTTGCATACTGTATACGCATATTGACTTAATTCCCCCCATTGGAGTCATACTGTACTAGTACCATGCAAAAAAAGAAAATCCCTGCTATGACAGGCAGAGCAAGGATCTGGGAGAAGATGGCAAAATATAAAAAGCATTCATGAAAGGGAGTTTCATTGCCATGTCTGTTATCCTACTAACACCTTTCTTAAATTGCATAAAAAAACAGCTCACATATTTCCGTTTTATGGAGACAGTAAAGTCGCTAAGGTACATAAGTGTGTGATTACGACCTAACCGGTGAGTAGGGGTGGAACCGCAGCTCAGAGACACGTCTTTAGGAGATATTGCTGTACATTTTTCAATAGGTCAGAGGAGAGGTAATGACTCCTCAGACAGAATCACAGTTATTCTTTTACACTCTTTATCCTGCCCTGACATTTAAGAATAGTATTTTTCCTGTCAGCCATCACTGCGTTGCCTACAGTGTGGGTGCTGCTGTGCAGAGAGGTGGGCAGAGTTAAAATGGTAATTACCGCTACCTAAAACTCTTAAGTCTGGCTTTAAGTATGGTTATCAGGTGCTATTTAGTGTTAGCATGGGAGGCAGTTGGCCTATAGCAGAACCCTGCAAAACGTATTAAGGGAAGGTGAAGGGAAAGTGTTTCCTCCAGTCAATGAACCACAGCGTAATTCCCTCAGTCTGGATCTGCAGTGATGTGTATACTTATGCCTCATTTAATCTTGACTTTGAAATGCATTTTGATATCTATCTTCCCTCACCTTTCTTTCGAATGCTCACTGGAGGAGTCTGCAGAGACAGAATATTGCCACCAAAATTGTTCTTTACACCTCGTTGGTTGGGTCTGCCGACATTATATGTTTGTCCCCCACATTGACCAACTACCCTGAACAAATGCATTGTGGCATGTAACTAGTACATCAAATAGATGACGTGCACAGACTGACAGGGAAGATCTGGTCCAGGAAATTTAATGAAAAGGATTTCTTTTCCTTTAACAAATGAAAGGTCGAAGCCTTGAGCAAGAAAACACATTCTTGTCAGTACACATGGTGGTTTGCTGCTAGAGCCTTAATTGGTCTGGTACGAGTCGGTGGCTACTATAAAAAAACGTAAGATAGATTGTGCTTTGTAACCAACAATGCTGAGTACATTATGCCTCTTCACTAATTGGGTTATTGTTAGACTATGTTTTAATGTTTACCATTATCCTGTCATTGCCACTGTTGTTTTCCCATTCATGTAGTGTGTTATATAGGTTTGTAAATGGTCTGCAAAGGCCTTAAATCCAAAGGTTTCTCTCCCATACACTCCCGCCTGCCTGAAATACCTCCATTAGACTCCTTTGTTCACTTCAGTAACATAATGACATCACTACGTCACACTCGAGCTGCTAATGGATAGCGCTCCGACACATTGTACGTGATAAGCCACGGGGTAGGTAGGACATCTCTAAGAGGTTGACCAATCACAACAGAGCCGGCCAGCTAACCAATCAGAGCAGACTGGGCTCTGGTTTCAGACCGAGGGTGAAAAGAGGTGCTGCAGCACAGGCAGTATGAGAAGAATATAGAGCTTTTTGAACATTAATGCATGTTAACATGTCACAGTAGAGACATTAAATACAAATATGAACCTGAAAATTAGCAAATTATGTCCCCAAAATGTGTAGTTTTGAATCTAAAGACATGTTTAACTCCATACAAATACTCTACTATGATTTATATTGATGATTTGGTCTTTCCCATAAAGAAGTTAAACCCTGAAAAGGGCCTGGAAGCACATCTACTCTTTCTTACTCATTTGAAAATCCTGGATCTATATCACAGGCCTGGCGCCCTGCCCACAACTGCTGCTCCTGTTAGGGTGACTGGTGAAAGAGCAGCGTGCACCAAGATGGCTAGAGAAACATCAGAGACATTCATCGGTATGTTTGAGCCTCAGCCAGACCCAGTTTCAGAGAAGTCTGCACTAAACACAGAAACTAGCAGAATCATCACAATGGTACTGTAGGTGTAATCTTTTATCCGTTTTTGTTATCTGTTATCTTGTCACAAAAAGAGGACAGGTGCTGAGCTGGAAATGAGTAATTATTAAAATAATATGTGTGCACTTTGTTATTGAACCTAAGTAAGATGTGAGCTTGTAACTGGCAGTGGCTGACACCGTGTCAGTGGTTGTGAAATAAAGAATAAAATGAAGTGAGGTTTTTTTGGTAGATGGTGGAAAGAAGCTCCAGGGTCCGGCTTACATTCAAAGACTGCACACCACCGTGTTCGCTGTCAAAACTTTCACCCTGCTAATGCAAACTCTCCTGTCTGTATTTCCAGTCCGCTCTGCACTGGAGGCTTCAGGTTTAGCTATTGGCTTTAAAATGTGAGACACACCGAATGTAGCTGGCCAGGGGTGAGTTTAACGGTACGCATACTTGCCAACCTTGAGACCTCAGAAATCGGGAGCATTTCAAAACCGGGGGGGGGGGATGCTTATTGTAGTTCTACAGTAAGTGCACTGCCTTGCGGCCTGTAGCACCATCCTTGATGGAGCATATGTGTGGGCTGGACCTGTATTTTACAGGAAAGGAGTGAGTCGAGTAGTTGTCGATTCTTGTTCTGTTTTCTGTGAATATCTGCCTCACCCTCTCAGACTTTGAGTTGCACGCGCTACTAAAGTTGTTATGACAGCGCTATTCTTCAGTAAGGAAATGTCCCTTAGTTGAAAGGATATTTTCTATTCTTGATCCTTTGTATACATTGTTATCGTACATATACTGTATACATAAAGGATCAAAACAGAGTCAAATATCATTTGCATTGAGTTGTTATATTTATATCTACAGCCTTACAGAGAAACTGCTGCACTGTGATCATATTGTGTTGTTGTCTACTCCAAAAGGTCTGACCTTAACTTGTATCAAAATGTTGTAACTACAGAGATTCTGAAAGAGGAGTTTTCTGTGCACTTCCATACAATCTGAGTTTAACGATACGTCCACACAGCGGCTTTGGAAAAAGCTTGCCGACGGGCTTGTCTGAAGCTCAGCCAACAACCAATCACATGAATCTCCCGCCCCTGACACAGAAGCAGCGGTTTGATTGGCTAGAGCTTTTACTGGCATATGATTTGATTGGCTGACGCTTCCACCGAAAGCTTCACAAGATTCAAAAGTTGAACATTGCTCAACTTTTGAATCCTGAGATGCCTGGAAGTCTCCGCTTTGCTTCCCACAATGCAGTTTGGCGAAAAAGTGAGGAAAGGTGACGTCACCCCATTCAAAGTGAATGGGCAGAAGCGTTGGAAGATTTTTTTAACTCTGCTGTGTGGACGTACCGTCATACTTGCCAACCCTCCCAATTTTAGCGGGAGACTCCCGATTTCACTGCCCTCTCCCGGTTTCCTCCCGGGGTCATATTTCTCCCGCATTTCTCCCGATTTCTCTAAAATTCTGATTTACTCACGACTGTTTCCACTCGGACTTGCCAACAGCTACACCATTTGTTTGTTTTCCATGGGTAGCGGTTCTTTAGTAGCGGCGCCGCAACTGAAAGTCTGAGAGGGTGAGGAAGACCAGTCACAGAAGGAAAAACAGAACCAAGAATAGACCAACTCGACCCTCTGCTCACTCCTTTCTCTGTTAAAATACAGGTCCAGTCCCCACAACATTATTGCTCACTCAAGGATGGTGCTACGGCCGCAAGGCAGTGCACTTACTTGTAGAACTACAATAAGCATCATCCCCCCCCCCCCCGGTTTTGAAATGCTCCCGATTTCTGATGGGGTTCTCAAGGTTGGCAAGTAATGCGTACCGTTAAACTTTTCACCCCGCTGGCCAGTACATTCTGGTGTGTCTCACATTTTTAAAGCCATAGCTAAACCCTGAAGCCTCCAGTGAGAGCGGACGGAAATCGACAGGAGCAGTTTGCATTAGCAGGGTGGGTGAAAGTTTTGAAGCGAACACCGGGGTGGGTTGGTGGCAGTCTTTTTGAATGTTAAGCGGACCCTGGAGCTTCTTTCCACCATCTACCCAAAAAAACCTCACTTTCATTTTATTTCTTTGTTTCACAACCCACTGACACGGTGTCAGCCACTGCCAGTAAAAGCTCACATCTTACTTACGGTTCAATAACAAAGTGCCAACACATTATTATTTTAATAATTTACTCATTCCAGCTCAGCACCTGTCCCTCTTTTTGTTGACAAGATAACAGAATAACAAAACGGGATAAAAGATTTACACCTACCAGTACCATTGTGAGGATTTTCTGGCTAGGTTTTTTCTGTGGGTTTAGTGCAGACTTCTCTGAAACTGGGTCTGGCTTGAGGCTCAAAAACATACCGATTTAATAGCTGATGTTTCTCTAGCCATCTTGGTGCACGCTGCTCTTTCACCAGTCCACCCTAACAGGAGCAGGCAGTTGTGGGCAGGGGCGCCAGGGCCTGTTTGATATTAGATCCAGGATTTTCAAATTGAGTAGAAAGAGTAGATGGTGCTTTCCAGGCCCTTTTCAGGGTTTAAACTTCTTTATGGGAAAAAGACAAATCAATCATTATAAATTCATTAGTAGGAGTTATTTGTATTGGAGTTTAAACATGGTCTTTAGATTCAAAACTACACATTTTGGGGACATAATTTGCTAATTTTCAGGTTCATATTTGTATTTAATGTCTTTACTGTGACATGTTAACATGCATTAATGTTCAAAAAGCTCTATATTCCTTTTCATACTTGCCTGTGCTTGCAGACCTCTTTTCACCCCTTCGGGTCTGAAACCAGAGCCCAGTTTCTGCTCTGATTGGTTAGGGGCTGGCCGGCTCTTCTGTTGTGATTGGTCAAAAACCTCTTTTAGGAGATTGTCTACCTACCCCGTGGCTTACACGTTACAACTGTTGTCGGGCGCTGAATCCCATTAGCAGCTCGAGTGTGACGTAGTTGATTTGTCATTATGTTACTGGTGAACAAAGGAGGGTCTAATGGAGGTATTTTCAGGCAGGCGGAGTGTTGGGAGAGAAATCTTTTGATTCAAGGCCTTTTGCAGACCATTTACAAACCTATATAACACACTACATGAATGTGAAAACAAAACAGTGGCAATGAAGGATAATGTAAAATTAAACATAAGTCTAAAACAATAAACCAATTAGGTGAAGAGGCATTAATGTACTCAGCATTGTTGGTTACCAAAGCACCCAATTCTTCTTACGGTTTTTTTTATAGTAGCCACCGACTCGTACCAGACCAATTAGGCTCTAAGCAAACCACCAGTGTGTACGACAAGAATGGTGTTTTTCTTGCTCAAGGCTTGACCTTTCATTTTGTAAAGGAAAGAAATCCTTTTCATTAAATTTTCCGGACCAGATCTTCCCTGTCCAGTTGTGCACGTCTCTATTTGATGTACTTATAGTTACATTGCCACAATGCATTTGTTCAGGGTTAGTTGGTCAATTGTGGGACAAACATATAATGTCGGCCAGACCAACCAACGAGGGTTTGTAAAGAACAATTTTGGGGCAATTATTCTGTCTCGCAGGACTCCTCCCATGGAGCATTCGATAAGGAAAGTGTGAGGGAGATAGATATCAAAATGCATCTTCAAAGTCAAGATTAAATGAGGCATTAAGTANTTCTGTTTTCTGTGACTGTCTTTCTCACTCTCTCAGACTTTCAGTTGCGCGCGCTACTAAAGAGACGCGCTACCATGGAAACCAAACAATGGTGTAGCTGTTGGCAAGTCCGAGTGGAAACAGTCGTGAGTAAATCAAATTTTAGAGAAATCGGGAGAAATGCGGGAGAAATATGACCCCGGGAGGAAACCGGGAGAGGGCAGTGAAATCGGGAGTCTCCCGCTAAAATTGGGAGGGTTGGCAAGTATGACGGTACGTCCACACAGCAGAGTTAAAAAAATCTTCCAACGCTTCTGCCCATTCACTTTGAATGGGGTGACGTCACCTTTCCTCACTTTTTCGCCAAACTGCATTGTGGGAAGCAAAGCGGAGACTTCCAGGCATCTCAGGATTCAAAAGTTGAGCAATGTTCAACTTTTGAATCTTGTGAAGCTTTCGGTGGAAGCGTCAGCCAATCAAATCATATGCCAGTAAAAGCTCTAGCCAATCAAACCGCTGCTTCTGTGTCAGGGGCGGGAGATTCATGTGATTGGTTGTTGGCTGAGCTTCAGACAAGCCCGTCGGCAAGCTTTTTCCAAAGCCGCTGTGTGGACGTATCGTTAAACTCAGATTGTATGGAAGTGCACAGAAAACTCCTCTTTCAGAATCTCTGTAGTTACAACATTTTGATACAAGTTAAGGTCAGACCTTTTGGAGTAGACAACAACACAATATGATCACAGTGCAGCAGTTTCTCTGTAAGGCTGTAGATATAAATATAACAACTCAATGCAAATGATATTTGACTCTGTTTTGATCCTTTATGTATACAGTATATGTACGATAACAATGTATACAAAGGATCAAGAATAGAAAATATCCTTTCAACTAAGGGACATTTCCTTACTGAAGAATAGCGCTGTCATAACAACACGAGAAGATTGAGCTCCATTAAGCCTCTATATAAATAGTACATAGTATTAGATGAGGAGAGACTCCACTCTGTTCTGAGCTTGAGGCCGATTACCAACGCTGATTCCTACAAATGAATGTCATAGTTTGTAGGCACGGGAAGAAAATAAACCAACCATAATGAAAATGTAATTTGTGTATGTTTTGAAATCAGAAAACATCAAGTCAACATGCAAGAAACAAACAACAGAAGCACTTGGCATAGGGTCAGCTAGAACATAAAAACACATGAATAAGACTGAAAACAAAACTTCAATACTAAACAACTGCTTTGAAACGCAAGAAGTGAATGTATTTCAGTAGCCTTCAGATAAAACAGTCGTCATGTATCTGCAGCTACAACATGACGCACATCGGATGGCAGGTTAAACTGCAGTGCCGACAGGTGCCACACATCACAGTAACTTCACAAAGTAAAATGTCTGGCTACTATCAGGGGAGCCTGCGATGAGGCTGACCTCAGTGTTAAACAGCGCCTCCGGCACAGTGGCTTCAGACGGCTGACCTGTAGCTAACCCAAAGCCTGGGGGCGTATAACCTCTGCCGCATGATAATGGTTGACTCCTGACCTCTTTGTGGCCTCCTCTGTGCTTCTCCAGGATCCGCAGGGTGTAGTTGGTCCTCTGCCCTTTGCTGTTGAACTCCACACGCCCTGTCAGACCATCGTACTCCACCTGGCCCACGGAAAGAGCGAGGTAAGAAAGCACGAAAGAGGACGGGAGAAAAGAGGAGAAACAAAGATTGGAGGATTAAAACAGAGAATGGAAACTGTAGTGGAAACTCCACACTTAATCACCTTCTGGTAAGGAAAGAACACATCTACAAGTTTAAACCAAAGTTGTGTTATTTAATAAATATGGCCAGATAATCCTGCACCAATGTGTGCTAAAGAAATGTGAACCCTTTTAAAACAGCAAGCACTTAATACAGGAAAAAGACAAAGGAAAGGGGAGGGTCTCAGCTAGGGAATTTACATTAGAGGGCTATTGAAATGTTGGTTATTAGGTTCAAGGCTCAAGGTTCTTTATTGTCAAACTAACTACAGAGTAATTATGTCGTTGAAAATCTTAGGTCACAGGCTTCTCCAACAATGCAACACAATAATACAGATAAGCAGACACAAATAAAAAAATATTAAAATATACTATATTAAAAGTAATACAAAAAGAAAAATAGTTTTAAAAAAGTGAGAAACAAAACCTATTACAAAACCTATTACAAACCTAAGATCCATATGATAATCACCTGACAATGGTCAAAGCCACACCCTTCTATCTGAGAACATTTAGTAGCTTGGCGTGAATTTAAACTGTGAGAAATTCAACTGTAGGCAGAAAGTTACAGTGAAATATATATGAAATGAGACTTGTGATAAATGTCTACGATAGAAACTATGGTTGCACTATTAATCAAATATGTACTCATGCAATATCCACATAGTAGTAGGCACAATATGTGAAAATATAATTCTGAATTAAGTATTGTAAAGCTGCAAAGAAAGTCCCAATATCACAATTGCAATATACGTCAAAAATATTCACAGTTTTCCAAATCCTGCAGCCGTAGTAGAAACAGTAAGAATAAATGCTGGAAAAGAAACAGGCAATCCTCTTTACAAAGCCAAATATGTTTCTTCCCACTATCTATCACGATTAGGCCGACAGGTGCTATCTACAGCGAAAAGAGAGGGTGAGAAACAAGAAGGCGCTATAGAGACAGAGGAAGTGTGTGAGGATGCAGCAGACAGAGGTGATCAGTTTTGGCTCAACTAGGAGAGAGTGAGTGAGCGAGGCTTAGAGAGAGAGTCAACAGCTCCCTAATAAGACTCAGAACGGCACCTCACAGACTCTCCTCTCCAGAACCCAGGTGCTGGCACTGTTAGCGAGATCTGTGATGAATGGCACGGCGCTGAAGATGGAGCACATCGTGATGTTGACTAACAAAGGCAGATGTCAGGCGATGGGATGGAGGCAGTGAGAGATGGGCTGCCTTGACAACAGGTAGTCAATGAGACGAGTGCAGAGACGACCGGTGACGGGAGATGACAAACAGTAACAAGAGACAGAGGTTACATGCAACGTGAGATAACACAGAATGAAGCTGTGCTGAAGTGAATAATGAGAAAGTCAATTAAGAGATCATTAATCCACCACAGCTCTGATTAGGGATAATGGTTTGCGTGATTTTTCAAGTAAAAATGTCAAAATATTTGCTAGTTCGTTGATGTACAGATGTGTTTCTCTGATTTATATCACTGTCATGTAAACATATTGGTGTTTTTTGCTGCTGATGATGATGATAAGGAAATGATTACCCTTGTTACCAACTAATCTGCCTTTTAATTTACAGAAAGCAATCAATTGGCTTTTCTATTAACCAGTTTAGCCCTGAGCCTGTTTTCAGGTCTCAGGCTCGAAAATGACATTCCCAGAACAAATGACCATATCTTCCCTTCTAAAAGGGTTACATTAATAATCTTTTTTCTCAAAGCAAGGTTACATCTGTGAGTTGGATGTAGAAGAGTCAGAATCAATATAGATTTTTTTTATTTTAAAGTAAATTCAGATTGAACACAGTAAAAACAATTCAATTATAGTGTCCGTCCAAAAAAATAAAATTACTTATAGTGAAAACCACCCTTGAATGATGGGATAGTAAACAAAAAGCTTTAGGAATCCAAACTATAACATATAATAAGTACCCTGTATCAAGATTGATGCAAGACAAGTAACATTTGACCTTTTTAGAGAGGTTTAGAAGAAAACCACTTCTGGGGTCATTTGGGTGCATTTTCCATATCTCTGGCCCCCCTCGTTTTGATGATTGACATCTCTTTTTAACCGTTAGAGCCAATGGAATCGAGGGGAAGTTCCTAAAATCCATCTAAACATTACCCATTGGTGAATGAGTGGTGAATGAGGTTTTTAAATATTAAGAAGCCCTGAGACACAGTTTCGGGAAAAAACTACCCAAAGGAACCGGATTAGGGTCCTCTCGGGCTTAACAGGTTAAATGTATAAAAATGTCGTTAAAAATACCATCACAATTATTTTGGACTCCAAGGTTTTTCAAACGTTTTGCTTTAACCAATATCGTTTACTATCACATACCATTTTAGAATCTAGAACCAGCAGATTTGGCTTTTTTGTTTGAAAAATGACTCAAAATTAATAAATTATCAAAATATTTGCAATTACATTTTGAAAGAAATCAAAAGGTATTTTCACTATTTTCTAACATTTCAAAATGTGGACATCTAAAAACCAATGTAATTGCATTGAACTAAGACTCACTACATGTGCTCCTTTCTTCCCCATGTGTCTCATGATGTAATTGTGTGCATGCTTATGAATTTGTGAATCTGCAGGTGATTTTACAACACATCGAGCGATTACCATGCGCAGGTAGTTCATCAGACTGGTCCCGTGTTGCCAGATCTGAGGCGAGGAGCAGCTGAGCGGCTTCACTCCAATTTCCTGACTGCGGTTCAATTCCCTCACGGCCCCCACCACCACATGCACCGCATCAAACATCAGCGCTGACGAGAGCTGTGGAAGAGGAAACAAGAGAGGTACGAAGGGTGAGAAAGGCAAAGTGGGGGAGGGATGGAAACCCAGCGAAGAGAGACGTGAGTCAAGAAAGACGAGGAGAGATGTGCGAGTTCAGATGATTGAATGTTTAACAGGGAAGGAGAGAGAGAGGGGGGAGAGATGTGAGGTAAACCAGCGGGGAGGAAACACAGATGGAAACATCAATACCCGTTAAGTACAAGCAAAAGACTAGCTGCATCTCTTTAACTGCTCCGTGAATCAGTGAGAGGAATAAAGTAGCTTAATTTTTTATGTGCCGCACAAACAAAGCTTTGAAAATGACTCCTAAATGTGCACATGCATGACTGCAGAGCGCCGTGAGACTCACCGCCGGCCCGGGGTACGTCAGGTCACATCCCTCCCTCCACGAGAGATTCAAGCTCCGGATGAACTCCAAGTAGAAGGGATGGGTGGTGTTAAACATGGAGAAGCCCACGATGTTGGACTGCTCATCCACTATGTCATCCAGTCTCAGGAGCGGGAAGTCCTGGGTACATGAGGAATCAGAGTCCCTTTATAATAATAATAATAATAATAATAATAATAAATGTATTTTGTAAGCGCTTTTACGGGTGCTCAAAGTTGCTTTACAGAGGTAGTGAAAAAGGAAAAGGATTAGTAAAAATCACATTAAAATCAAGCAATAAAACAACAATCTTTATGTAACTTTTTTAGTTTTTATCTTTTTTTAGCATATTGATTATTATATTATAACTTAGTACTTTTTTTAACGCATGTAAGATATGCAACACTAAGCTGTCTGTGGCTCTTCCCTGCTGTAACGCTGCAAATGTCCCCTCTGTGGGACTAATAAAGGTATTCTGATTCTGATTCTGAACAATCACACATTAAAAGTTAGTTTGAAGAGGTGAGTTTTTTTTTTTTGAAGGTGGTGAGGTCAGTGCAGTCTCTGATGGGTTGTGGGAGTGAGTCCCAAAGCAGGGAAATGTACAGTGTAACAGCAAAAAGAGATATGGCAGATACAAGGCAAGGAATAATAAAGTAACTAACGTGTTAATTATATATATATTTTTTAATAAAGAGAAATAAGTGCTCATCCATAGCTAAACGATCCGGAGCAGCATTTAAATCAGCAAGTGAACATATTCACGTTTGAGATACTATAAAAAAGTATGTTTTGCACATAAAAATTATCATAGTTATTGGTTATTAACTTATTACTCGTCTATTATTATTATTATTATTATTATTATTAGAATCAGAAACAGGTTTATCACCAGGTAGGTTGACATGTACGAGGGATTTGACTTAAGTAAAACAAAAATTTAAAAACGCAGATACAGTAGATAACTATTTCAGGAAAACCATAATAACGTTAAAAAATATAGTAAAATATTACAGAATTTAAACAGAAATAGAATGGAGTAAAAACATTGAATAAAATGCGGCAGTAATACAAAAAAATAAAACTATTATATTATGTACATTGTTTGTATTAATTAATGCTGTCAAAATGATCGCGTTAACGGCGGTAATTAATTTTTTGAATTAATTGCGGTAAAATATTTAAAATATTTTACCGCAATTAATTCAAAAAATTAATTACCGCCGTTAACGCGATCATTTTGACAGCATTAATTAATACAAACAATGTACATAATATAATAGNATATGACTGCCAGTCTGAATGGTGGGGTCCGTAACCACTGCCAGTCTGAATGGTGGGGTCTGTAACCACTGCCAGTCTGAATGGTGGGGTCTGTAACGACTGCCAGTCTGAATGGTGGGGTCTGTAACCACTGCCAGTCTGAATGGTGGGGTCCGTAACCACTGCCAGTCTGAATGGTGGGGTCTGTAACGACTGCAAGAAGTTTATTTCTGGGAAAGACATCCAACCTCCAACCTCTCAAAACATTTGCTACTGTCACATAAAATCAGAGTACATGAATTTACAGTCTTCAAGCCTGTCTTGTTTTTTATTGTTTGTTCAGTACTAAAAGGTCGAAGTCCCACAATTAATTGTATTATTCATTTGACATGTTAACTATATCATAAAGCGCTTCAATTGTTCCCTTATGCAACATGAAAGTATCACGATATGTATCGGTCGAGTATCGGTATCGTTCAGTGGTATCGGTATCGTAAAAAAGTCAACGATATGCGTCGTGGGCTCTGGCGTGTGTGGATGAATAGAACACGGTCGTACTTGTGTCTTTGTGTTGGATCTATTGCTGTATCTGGTATATACTTGTGTATGCCCTTGTTTGTATGTGTGGAAGTGTTTGAGTGCCTCGATGTGTGTGCCAGCTGTTGTAAAGTCATCTTTAAACCCCCAGGAGATCCCTTCATGGGTGAGTCCTGTCACTTCTAAAGGCAGTTTCTCCACCAGAGACATGAATAGAGATGTGCGTTTATGTATTTTATTATTAGACAGGCGATGTGCATGGGACTGAGCTGCCTCTGTGGTGTGACAGAGAACATCTTCATAGGCTATTGTATGTGTTGTCACATTAGGTGCTCCCACGTCATTGAAATGTGACAGTGCAAACTAAAGATAAGCCGCAGAATTAGAAGAAAGGGAAAACATTTTATGCCAGGAGAATGTTGATGTGTCCAGTAACGTGTGTGTTGTGTCCTCCCTTCCTGCAGGTGGTGGTACAGGCAGCCAGCAGACCGTTCTCCATGAGGAGCAGTAGAAGATGCCGGCTCTGCCAGCACTGCTGCTGTCAATACACTTCCTCTTCCTCCTGCTAGTCACCATGCCGCCACGCTCCCTCGGTCAGACCCCTGTGCTCTCCTCCGTCCGCATGGGTGAGCCGTCCCTCCATCCTCACTACATGAAAAAAAGTTTCCCAACATACTTTTCCTGGTTGGTTTTTGGGCTCTTTAGTTGACTCAAAGTGGGTTTTGACACTTTGGTTAGAACATCAAGAGATAAAATGACTTTCAAAGGCCAAAAGTGCAGTAATAATATACTTTCTGGGTCCAATCTTGTTATACGGAAAGATATTTCACCATGCAAGTGATCCATGATACAATCTTATTAGAATAACTACTTTTTCATCTACTGTATGTAAGCAGGTGTGAGAATAAAAGTAGATTTTCTTCAAAGAAAGGCTCCACCATGAGTAGCAGTCTGACACCTTCAACAACACTCATACGTGATTTTATACATTTCAATTGGTTTCCTCATACAGATGTAAGAATTCCCTCTGAGTATTCGAAAAATAGGGTTGCCATGATATCAGATTTTCACTTTGCAGTAATTGTGGCTTCAATCATTTTCAACAACGATATTTCCACAATGTCTATAGGGAATAAAAAAGAGGAATCATTTTCAATCCTAAAAATGAATCTACCTCTTTGTTCGTTTTGAGAAATACACAGTTTGTCGGTGGATGAATTATACAAAAAATATAATGTAGGAAAGTGGATAGAGAGTCTGTACCCAGAAAAATGTACAAAAAGATTTGAGAAATCAAATCAAATGATTCAAGAAGCACTTGGGTATTAAACAATGTTAAAGTGGACCTATCATGCTATATTTGAATAATATAGTGTAGGACCATACCTATATATGGCATATTTATACTTTTTATTTTTCAAAATACCAAACAGATCATGCATTTTAGCCATCCCTCATTTCGCTCAATTTAACACTGTCTTTGCATGGGCTGATTCTGTGAGAACAGCACCATCTACAGGCCTGGCATATGTACTACAGCGTCTCCAGCGCTTTCCAACGGCAATGTCCGTGGCTGTCTCCTCCTGATTGGTGGAGTTGGCCCAATAGCCGTAGCGCCACTTCTGTGACGTCATAGAAGTGTTCAAATCTGGATCAGTCTGTATCAGATCCGTTGCAGACCCGTTTTTAGAGATTTGGGTATGGAGGAAAAGAGAGAGGGTTGTGTTTCCTGACACTTGGTGAGTTCCCTGGAACACCGGGGACACATATTCATGTATAAAAGACGTACAAAAGTGCATTTTGCATGATAGGTCACCTTTAATATATGTGTCATTTTAACATCATATCAATTTTAAATGTGTATAGGCTACAGTCAATGCCAGTTCATGGCAACACCCCTTACTTCGAAATATTACATTTTCTATAAGAAGTAAAGAGTCTGACCAAAATAACACATTGTCCTGCTAAAATTATCTAAACACATCATAGACTAAAGGACTTGAGCTTACAACCTAATAAGGCTGTCCAGCAACATCATCTCTGACCCAAACCATGTTCTGAACAGCGAATATGAACTGCTACCATCTAATCGGAGATACAGGGTCCCACCATTCAAAAAAGTCAGACTGTATCCTCACAGTAAATACAGAGCTGAATCCCAGATCAAATGCGCGCTAAAGGGTGTTAGAGCATGTTTTCTCTCAGTGATTGTGATGTTATGTTAAATGTTTGTTGTTTGTTTTTCATGTATTGTGTCTGGATACTTGTCCTTGTTGATGTTACACATGGAGCTGCTGTGATGCAAGTCAAATATCAGACTTGATCTGATCAATAAAGTTTTATCGTATCGTATCGTAAGACATAAATAAAAGCACAACAATCAATATATACAAAATAACAGTCACTTCAATATCTTTGGGAAATGTACATTAGTGCACTGAAGTGGTAGTATGACATTTTGGGAAATACACTTCTTTGCTTTCTGGCAGAGAGACAGATGAAAAGACCTTCACACTTCGAAATATATAATTTTGTGTTAGAAGTCAATATCTTTGTTTGACCAAAGAACACATTGGCCTGCCAAAATTATCCAAACACATCATATACTAATGGACTTGAACTTTGTAACAACTAAATAACAACTACACACACTAAAATGGTAGTATGACATTTTGGGAAATACACTTATATGCTTTCTGGCGGAGCGCCCGATGAAAGACCTTCACACTGCTCTCCTTCCTCTCCGCCTCTCTAGCGGCGATCCTAGATGACCAGTCTGTGTGTGGGCGGGGGGAGCGGCTGGCGCTGTCCCTGGCCCGAGAGAACATCAACAGCGCCATGGAGGGTCCGGCCCGCGCCCGGGTGGAGGTGGACATATACGAGCTGCAAAAAGACTCCCAGTACGACACTACCGACACCAGTGAGTGGGGCCGACGCATGCCAAAGAAAACCAGTAGAGCGGAAACATCCAAGTCTTGCTTAATCTATGAAAGTCCAGCAGGGCATAATTAGCCCAGACAGAAAGTGACCACTAAAAATACCAGTACTTATTATTATTCATATGGACTATTAATATTTATAGTGACTGGCTAAGAGTAGAAAAGGAGTCTGCTGCAGTTTTGATCCCACTTAAAAAGGCTGATGATATTTTACAAAAAAGATAATTACATTTCCGAAAAAAAGCTGCTTTTTTATGAGCAAATGATGTCCGGATAGTTAAAACACCCCCACTTTCGTGTGATTAGCAACCAGTAAGGGCGTTTGCTGATTAGTTTACACGTCATTGGAGACCAGTAATGGGCCAGTAAGCCTGTCTCATTAAAAACAGTGGACCAATGCCCTGCAGTAACAGCTGGCTCTGCCTACTGTGCAGGACACGGCAACAACAAATCATCAAACACTAACACAGATCAGCAGCACAGGCCAGCACAAAGCAGCAGCAGCAGCAGCACAAAGGGCCGCTCCATGACACTTGTATTGATACACAGATTTAAAACAGAATATTTGGAGAGTGTAAAGACTGAAGAAGTGCTGCTGATTCCAGCCACTGAGCTGACAACAGGCTCCCTGCTCCTATTCTAATGGGTCCCCGACCCTGCCACGAGCTACTGGCAACATGTCTGTGTGCTGAAGATGGGGTGTGTACATCTGTGCATGCTTGAGTTGTGTGTGTGTCTGATATGTGTGTGTGTGTGTGTGTGTGTGTGTGTGTGTGTGTGTGTGTGTGTGTGTGTGTGTGTGTGTGTGTGTGTGTGTGTGTGTGTGCCCTTGACCGATGGGCAGGAGACTTTGACAGGCTTGTTTGCTTTCGGCTTATTTTGGTCTCTGGATCAGAGAGCTCATCATCTTACAGCTACGGCTGTCGGAGGCACACACACACACACACACACACACACACACACACACACACACACACACACACACACACACACACACACACACGCACATTTTCACACACACACACACACACACACAATCATGCACATTTACACATGCATGCACACACATTCCTATCTTCAGACACAAATGCACATTCACACGGTGTGGGCGCACACACACAGAGGCACTGGCAGCGACTGAGGACGACTAATTGGGATGAATTAAAATACCAGCCAAATATACCAGCAATAAAAGGAGCTTTATTACTATAAGAATAACGCAGTTAACTCCGCAGACTCATTTCTTCTGGATCTCTGAAAGCTGTTTTTTTTTTTTAGGTGGGTAGACAAAAAACAGTCATAAAAACTCATTAGACTAAAAGATACTGTGCAAAACAAGTTAGACTGTGGCGCAGGGGGTAAATAAGCTTCCACCAATCAGAGGGTTCGATCCCACCCCCTGCAGTAATAAACATGTCGAAGTGTCCTTGAGCAGGCTGTTCAACCCCTTAGCGCTCCTCGGCATGTCTACAAAATGTCAGCTTTAAAGCTTCAGCTACATTGACGTTTATTTAATATTCGCTTTATGGTAAATGATGAATGTTTCCTTTTTTAGGAAGACTGCTCAATGGTAGCTAAATATGCTTATTGCTTTTTTGTTGAGAGTTAGATGAGACCACTCTGAAGGCTTCATACGGCTGACTGACTACAGTCTGCAGCCGGTTAGCTTAGCCTAGCTTCATATTTATCGTCTAGTCTTGAGACATTATTCTTCTCCTCTGACTCCTGGCAGGAAAGTGATTAAGCCTATTGATCAGTTACAGAGACTGCAGGCTGCAGTGTAAGACAGATGATGACCACAACTGTCCTGTAACTAACTTTTAATCATTGATGTATATGTTCAGCATAATGGAGACGATTTAAAAAGCATCAAGTTTTTGACCTTAGCTGATCTTTGTCAGGATTTCAAGGAAGAGAGGGTACCCGAGCCTTGCCTTTTAATACTTTACTTCAGAGGGTTGTGCTTATTGGGTGATTAGGGTATTAACTGTGAGACTATGAGAGTCCTTCAGAACTTTTAACAAGCTAAATTGAAAGTTCATAACCAGAAAAGAAAGGATTTTTACTTTTACTTTACTTAAGATCCCCCTACAGAGTGCACTCTTGCGAATATCACTAATCTTCTTGGGGTCAACACAAAAGCCATTCAAACATCACAATATTGACAATAAAATAAATTATTTTTAAAATCAGAGTAAGGGAATAGATATCTTAAATTAATACTCAAGTAAACATGGCCACCTCCTAAAATAAGAACCATAGGAAGAATATCTTTTTTTACGTTGATTAGATGTATTACATTTCCCATTAAGATGAGAATATGGATACAGTGGAGACTTGTTGTCATGGAGGTTTTGGAGAGTGAAATGTATGCTTGAACTGCATCAATAGAGATGTTGTTAGGTTGAGCCTCTTCTGAGCAAAGTACTCATTGTAATAAACAAAAGTGTAAAATCGTTTCCCGCCTCCCCCACATCGATGTCTTCGTGCAAATAATTATGCAAACTGGCATTTGTTATTCGAAGGCGACCATCAGTCTGTTATGCTTGTTCTAATGCCAGAGATATAATAACATTCGAAATTAATGATTCATAATCATTCAAATCAATAAAAACAACTGTCTTAACAAGTGAATAATCGCAGCAGGCAACCCTGGCCTGCCCTGTTGTCGTCCCCGGAGCATTCATCTCAACATCAATCTGATTATAATGAGACAGATTGTGCTGCTGCAATAGAAGCAGTGCTTAAAGTGAAATACTAATGCAACTTCTGAGTTTTTTGCTGCATCTTGAATGTCCCCTCTTCTCCCCTGACTGCAGCTGTGTTACTGTATGCCAACTGCGAGCTGCCATCCAACTGTAGCAGAGGGGAATGTGTCTGCATATTCAATGTGAATTTCCCCCCCTTCTTCCCTTTCAGTGTGTCAGATTCTACCCAAAGGCGTCGTCTCTGTGATAGGTCCCGCCTCCAGCCCCGCCTCCGGCTCTACTGTCAGTCATATATGTGGAGAGAAGGAGGTGAGTGTGGAGGATTAACACACACAGATTTCATGTAAACATACAGACAACTAGTTCTTCTTCCTCTCTGACACACTACCCCTCCTACCCACACACACGTCATGATGAATGTCTCTAAAGATTAGTTTTCCTTCGCATTTCTTCTCATATAATTATCCAACTGCTTTCTCCCCGTAGCCTTTTATCTTTAAGGTGCTAAATCCATCTATCTTTCCTTTCTTTTTCTCCCTCTGTAGCCTTCACTAATGGATGGTTCTTATTCGCAGTTTTTTCCTGCTCGAGTGTTAGAAGGGGAGTTAATCACGACACATTTGCCTTCCTTAATGTTCCTCTCTCCTCTCTGCCAGATCCCTCATGTAAAGATTGGTCCGGAGGAAACTCCCCGCTTGCCGTACCTGCGATTCGCCTCTGTCACGCTGTACCCTAGCAACGAGGACCTGAGTCTGGCCATAGGATCCATCTTACGCTCGTTCAGTTACCCATCAGCCAGCCTGGTGTGTGCCAAGGCTGAGTGTGAGTACACGTAGTTCCCTTTCTATTGTTATCAAATCAAATCAAGTTTTATTTATAAACCACATTTAAAAACGATTTTTCATCGAGCCAAAGTGCTGTACACGTAATAAAAGCACACTACAATAACATAAGAAAAAGAAATAGAAAAGAAAACAATTCACAACGACAAAACACAGAGAAATGTCAGGTGCTCAGCTCTGACTAGAAGGCCAGAGAGAGTGTTGCACAGTACTTTATGTGCTACTGCCTAGCTGTGTTTGTTGTTTAGGTGGGTGTAAGTGCATCAATTGTGTTCCAGCTATACCGACTATATATCTGTGTGGTTTTTAACGTGTGTGCTTGCAAGTGTCTCTGTGGGAGTGTTGGCACATTCACACAGTTTCGGCGGATATGACTGTTTTGCATGGTTGGACACTCATTTTGACAGTCTGGTCATGAAGTTCTGTCTGTGGTCCGAGATCACAACACGGCTCCTGCTGCTGCTCTTCTATTTTTTTTTTAATGCTCTTGCACACTGTCTCTTATTCACCTCAGCGGGTTTTTCGGCCAAACCAATTTAATAAATATTCGTGTTTGAAATGCTTTCCAGTATTGGAAGAACTTATGGGACATTTGATTTAACTTGCCAGGCACTCAGAGAGCTTTAACATCACTGGGGATTTGGGACTTAGTCGCTAGCCCTCTTTATTTTCATTTTGAAAGAGTGCGTTATTGATTTATTATGCACTGCCCCAGCGAGAGTAGAGGGAATTAAAGGGCTTGGTCCGACGGTGGCTGTAGTATTTAAACAACGCTCAAAATAATGTATGCAGTAGGAGGTGAAAAATACTAATTTCTTCCACTGAATAGTCATCTGACATGATGTGTGTGAGTGAAACTGAGCTGTTGTGCAGCTGTTAACGTCTCGCACAAGCCGAGGAAAACCTTGCAAGAGTGAAGGGCAATTACATAAAGAATTAGTGGGGCCATTGAAGTCTGTGAACACCTGTCACTACAGTGTGAGAAGGGTCGATTTTGACGAACCAAAATGTGCTACGTTTTGAAGAATTCACTCAGTAATTAAGATAATTTCATTATCGTCCCAGCAGGTAGCCAGCCTTCCTCAAAAGCACGCTGAATTCCTCATTCCAGCTTTGAAATGGCTTCAGACGTCTTTTTCTCAGGTTTGATCATCAGTTAAACGTGCAGACAAAGCTTTTTCACCTGTCGAGGTTTAGAAGCAACAGATAGCATCATAGTTAGCGTCCGGGGTTCAGAAGATGCAGCTTTCAACGGAGGGATGTGAGTGTGTAATATATTTGGCTTGAAGGTGATCTTTACAAGGTTATCACAATCACAGACTCTGACCCACTTGGCTGCGCTATCTATCGCCATGGAGCTGGTTGCCATGGCTGCAGAATAGGTGCTAACTGCCACTCAACAGACTTGTTCCACACTGTGAACGAGTGTGTGGGTGTGTGTGGTGCGGTATGTGTGTGTGTTTGATGTTTTTTATGCTTTTACTTTGTCTGTACAGGCGCCGGTGTGTGTGTGTGTGTGTGTTGTTGCCCCTGAGTGTACTGTTTGCCCGTACATGTGTGTGAGGGGTTTGGGGGTATTTGCATGGGTGTGTGTACGGCTCTGTGCTCAACATCAGACAATGTTTACAACCAGTCCACTTGTTTTATTCATCGTGTTTACCCCTGTGTGGAGCGCAGTGTTCAAGTGAAGCAGACATTCTCTCTTTTTTGTCAGTGAGGCGAGAAATGTGTATAGTCCTGAATTTCATTGACACCCACCAATGCGCGCTCTATAATTAAGTAACGTAATTTGAAATTGGTCACTTTTGCAACAACATGTTAATTGCTTTAATCACATATCCCTCCCTTTCAGCCGTGTGTGTAGAATAGATATTAAGTTAGAAGAGAGGAGATTTTAGGTCATTTTTATACATATCGTACTCTCGCTATTCCTGGGTCACAATGCATTATCTGAACCGAATTCCATTATGCCGTTTTCATGAGATGAATGAGGTTACGGACGGCGACGCGAACCGCCAGCAGGAGGAGACGGTGGTGGCGTAAAAAAGGCGAGATGGATAAAGACAGAGAGGTAACTGGAGCACAGGGCAGGGAACAGAGAGATAGAGCAGTTAGGGCTTATGTGTGAGAGGGAGAATATGTGAAGGAAGGAGGGGTGGAGAGGAAGCTGTAAAGTGCATTGATTTTTTCCCTCCTTCTCCAAACTAATTAAAGTTTTGGCCTGGTTCAGTGATTACCCCACTGCTTACAGAGGCTTTCTCCCGCTGAAGGGCTCTGCAAGCACCACCTCTCCTCCCCTCCTTCTCCCCTTCCCCTCCGTCCCCCAGATGCCTGCCCCTCCACTTATTTACATAGCTAGGGGTGCCTTATTATGGAATTACAATTAGGAAGCACCAGGGCTGACTTCCTGGTAAAGGCTCATTCCACACCCAATGTCAAGTGAGTCTTGACTGCCATTGGTACTACTCAATTCGCTTCAAGTGTGAGAATGGTCTCAAGTGCTGTATTTTCGGTCTTTCTCCTCCTGCAGTTCTGCTTCTATTTCCGTCCATCTGTTCGCCAGATGTTTCGCAGAATCCATAAAGAAATCTCCAGTTTTATTTTTATATTTTCTTTGAAGCTTTTTGAACATACACAACGTTTCTGACAGTACATACATCACTCAAAAGAACTGAAGAGCATCATTGATGGATGGGATAGAAGACACAAAGTGAATTACAAAGCACTCAAAGATCGCATACCTCTGCCAAGTCTGCACAACTCTCCTGATTTATTATTCTATTAATAGACAATGTTTAGAAATGTGTCATACTGATTGTTTGATGGCTCACATCAATTTTGGAGGATACCTAAAAATCCTCTCTGGGGATAATAGGGCTTTGTAAAGAGATTAATTTCAGGTGAGTCAGACTCATAAGCACTGAGTTATAGTTTTATTTTGTCATGTTGGTTTGGTGCCATACAAGCTTTAATGTCATGAGCTTATCGTCCTGTTGCAAAATGCTTTTAAACGCTTATGTGAAACCTAGAAGTTGTTTATAATTCGGAGACAGTAAAACGAGTTGTAGCCAGTCCAAAATGCAACTTGATGCCACAGATGACATTGAATGAACTTCAAAGCAAGCGGCATTTTGTTAAGAAAGTTAGTTTGTTTCCACTCATTTATTCACGTTAAATAATACTACATTTTATTAGAAAAAGAAAAAATCAAATGTACATTTTCTGACAGGAAAAAGGAAACGTGTGAGCCTTGGTTTATGGTTCCTAACCTTAATAAATAACAAAGCAAAAGCGTAACTCTACCACAAATATTCAGTAGTAAATAATTTTTGATTTTGAAAACCATATCCATACATACATTTGTATTTTAGTATTTTAATTTCTCAGAACAAGGAGGGGATATGTAAATATTTGAAAGCTTGTCCAAATATTTACGGATCAAACGTGGTTAACTAGATTCGACAAAACTGGGATAATTGACTTTAAAGAGGAAACATATGTGAAGATCCTCGGGTTGATGTGTCAGTTTCCTGTAAAATAAATATGACCATAAAATAATCTTAATACTCTCCAACAGTTCGAACAGTTAGCATTTAAGAGACATCTAAAAAAAAATAGATTTTGTTATTTATTATTTGTTTACCCTAGGGCTGCTCGATTATGGCAAAAATCATAATCTCGATTATTTGGGTCAATAATTGTAATTGCGATTATTCATTGACTTTGAAAACATCCATTTATTGGAGAAATGTTTTTTGAACAGTATGTTTTTAACAGTTGATTACCCTGAACTTTAGGTATAATTAAACTGAAAAACCAAAAAAAAAAAAAGATTATTAAATTAAAAAAAAGTAATAATAATAATAAAAAATAATTGTTTTATTTCGATTATGTTGTTTTCGTAATCGTTGCAAGCCATAATCGTAATCGCGATTAAAATACGATTAATTGAGCAGCCCTAGTTTACCCTACTGTTTATTTTTCCTTATCTTCAGTACATGAGACTTTTCCTCAAAGGACAATGAGTTTATGTTTTGAAACGAATTGAATCCTTTGATTGAATTCACTTCATTTGTATTTAAAAGTATTTCATTTTAGTGTCTTCATTCAAACATCAGGATTGTTGATTCGCTTCTTTCCTCCCTTGCATGTTCTGTTATTGTTCTGTTCATCTGTAGCTTTGTCTTTGTCAGTGTGTCAGTGCGGAGGGATGAGAACAAACAAAGATGGTGGAAATCTGTCTTGGTGTAAATGGATGTTTTCTGAAAGATTGATTTAGCTGCAAAGTTATCTGAAGGAACATTTGAGCAGTTTAGGTGTTTAAAGCTAAATGTATTATTGCTTTATAAATGGTTACATTGTGGCGCTATCTCTACAGCACAAACTCATCAGTTGTTTACCTTCCCGTTGCTTCACTCTTCTACAAAATCTTTCAAGTGTATTTTAAGATAACCCGCTATGCAAACCCACTGAATCCAGAAGCACCTTGGTGGAGGTCATAATAGATTAAGTAAGTCTGTCTGAGAGAAACAGCGAATGCAGACATACGCTAGTGTCTGTATTAAATGATGTTTCATTTCCTGGGGATTTAGACAAACCATCCATCATGCTTTGCAAAATGACACATATATATGACCAGCTGGGAATAAATCAAGATTCTCTCCGTTCCTGCAAAGCTTACATTTTGGAAATATGAGTTGTGTCTACTGATACAGACATTGATATGCAGCTCACCGGTGCATTGGCTTTGCCTCAGGCCTGCTGAGATTGGAGGAACTGGTCCGCCGCTTCCTCATCTCCCGGGAGACGCTGTCAATCAGGATGCTGGATGACAACCTGGACCCTACGCCGCTGCTGAAGGAGATCCGTGACGACAAAGTGGCCACCATCATCATTGATGCAAACGCTTCCGTGTCCTATCTCATCCTCAAGAAGGTCAGTCCTCAAACATCAATACCTTCTACTTACGTGCAGGGTGTGCATTTGTAAACAGTACACACACAGTTAAAGGTCTCCTATTATGCAAAATCCACTTATTCGTGTCTCTTCTACATCAACATGTGTCCCCTCTGTGGAAAGAGACTCTGAAAGTTTCTCTCTCTTTTTGTCCTGATCCATTTCTATAAAAACCTGAGCTGATTAGAATATTTATAATTTATCCCCAGGGGGTATTGGATTTTGTTGCTCCNAAAGACACAAGTACGACCGTGTTCTATTCATCCACACACGCCAGAGCCCACGACGCATATCGTTGACTTTTTTACGATACCGATACCACTGAACGATACCGATACTCGACCGATACATATCGTGATACTTTCATGTTGCATAAGGGAACAATTGAAGCGCTTTATGATATAGTTAACATGTCAAATGAATAATACAATTAATTGTGGGACTTCGACCTTTTAGTACTGAACAAACAATAAAAAACAAGTTTGACGTATGCAGTGGTTACGGACAAGTTTGACGTATGCAGTGGTTACAGACCCCACCATTCAGACTGGCAGTGGTTACGGACCCCACCATTCAGACTGGCAGTCATATGCAGCCACACTTTAGATTTCCGTGCCGACATCGAGCTAATGAAAAAACGAAAGCTAACCGAAAGGCTCAGACATTCGGGAGGAAGGTGAAGGGCGTTGCTTGGCAATCAAGCCAATCACCGAAGCCGTTGCAAGACGCACAATCTGATTGGCTGGCGGTTTTAGCGTGAGTTTAAGGATCTTACGCCTAACTTAATATAAAAAAATATATTTTAAAAAAATTAAAAAGGTTTTTGAAAACTGGATCTGATTTCGGTACGGTATACCGTAGCCGCCAGTAACCGGTATTTCGGTAATACCGGGAACCGGTATGCACCCCTAGCCCACGTTCATGTTTTTTTTCTATTACATAGCCCCGACCTCGACCTCCAAACAGACACATTTTTTTTAAAAAGACACAAAGAAAGCTCAGCTGAGCCTCAGTGGTGCTAAGCAGAGTGACAAGGCCTCGCTCTGACAGACGTGTTGACAAGGCAGTGTGAAAGGATGGAGAGATGAAGGGAGGGGTGAATACAGAGGAGAGGGGGACAGACAGGGAGGATGGGGGGGGGGAGTTGACCTGGGAAAGCTGGTCAACCAGTCTAACTCTCAACACATTTGACAGACAGCTGAAAGAGTCAGTTCATGACCTTCAATTGACCCTTCTGCTGTAAACACAGACATGCTGGAGTGGTAGAAATCTGACCTCTGACCTTTACAAGCACATGAGGGGATGAAAATGACTCTTGTGTGTTTGTGCACTCAATAGTCTGAACATCAAAGAGGCAGATAATACGCATTGTCGTCACTGAGCTGAACGTCCCTTCCACCTCTAATCTTTTTTGTCTTTATACCTTTTCACTTTGAGATCTTTTTTTCCTGGGCTCACCTCTCCAACACTTGTTTGGCTTTGATGTTTAAAGCACACAAGAACCTGTAACCCTGTGCTTTGAATCCCTCATCACGTCTCATAAACCAACTGAACTTCCCGATTTTTCTTTCTTCGCTATCTGTGCAATTACTGACCTGACTTTCTTCCTGTGCCGTGTCAAAGGGTGGGCAAGCGGCTACACAAACATGTCTGTAATGCTAATAGCATGCGCCATACTGTGCAGATGGCTGTGTTGCTCTAATTATTGTAACCGCAGCTCAAAGTGAGCAGTGGCAGAACGTATGCAGGGCCATCTGTATGTGAGACACAGCATATAATAACCGGCACACAGTGGGAGTCATTTATTTCCGCTTTCTATTTATTAAATCATATACAGTATGTTCTAATAATGGTGGATCAAATGGTGAACACTCTTCTTATATATTTACTGTATAATGGTGTACATGTACAGCTTATTATTCTGACCACACAGTGAGAGCAACACAGCTACTTTATTGTTCTGTTGCTACTGTGCGCTGTTTGCTCCCCACATCAGTGGTCGCTTTCTCAATTCACCCTTCCCTAAAGTGTGTGTGTGTGTGTGTGTGTGTGTGTGTGTGTGTGTGTGTGTGTGTGTGTGTGTGTGTGTGTGTGTGTGTGTGTGTGTGTGTGTGTGTGTGTGTGTGTGAACTGCAGGACCTCTTTCCTTCCTGTCTGAGGTTGTTCGAGGGCTCAGAGGGAATGCTACAGCCAGGGCACGGGAGGAGCCTTTCTCCTCTCTACTTAGACACCAAATGACTAACAAAAGCCAACTATCCCTGTGTGTCTCCTCACCAAGCGATGGAGCCCAAGAATATCTGAGTGGGGAGGCAGGTATGGAGGTGCTCCAGTTTCATGGCTGCATAGAGCAGGCGGTGAGCTGAACGCAGCCAAGGTGATCCCTGCCAGCCATTTTGCTGTGTGTGTGTGTGTGTGTGTGTGTGTGTGTGTGTGTGTGTGTGTGTGTGTGTGTGTGTGTGTGTGTGTGTGTGCGCATGTGTGTGTGTGGCTTCCAGACATGTGTGTTCATTTCAGCACATGTATGGGGATGAGTGTGTGTGATGGTGTATTGATCGGGCGCAGCTGAGGTGGCGGGCCTTCAGGTGCAGTCGATCAAACCAGCAGGGAACCTATCAGGGGGGCAGTGCATTTCACAGGAGCCACCTGATTGGCTATTACCAAGAGGCAGATTGCCATGATGACGAATAAGATCCTAACTGAGGATATGCCTTCATCAATGATGGGATGGAACCGGTGCTATTTCATTGTTATTGAGAGCTATTGACAGCATTAGACAGAGAAGATTACAGCAACTATTCTCCAGGGAGAAGAAGAAGGGGGAGGGAGGGGGGAGACGGAAAGCTGTGATAAGAGTGAGGAGAATGAGAGAGAGAGAAAAAAGGAGCACTGGCAATGGGGCCGGGGACGATGTGGGAATAAAGAAAATTGAAAAGAGATTGGAAAGAGATGTGGAGGAGGATGGAGATAGAGGGACGGGAGAGCAGGGGGAGAGTAACAAATTACATTTACTTAAGTTCTGTACTCAGGTATACTCACTATATTACAGAGATGAATATGTTTGCTTTGAACCACCACCATGTATTTCACAGCGACTAGTTATTCTGCAAACATAGGTAACTTACAACTTAGAACATATGGTGCATGGTTCCCAACAGTACATATTAAACTAAGATATGTGCTTTTCCCTTTCCTGTAGTGTGTTAAGGTTTGTGTGCATGTAAATGGTCTGTAAAAGTTCCCTTTCTTAGTGTGTAATCTTCGTTTGAATTCATTCTCCTTGCTTTTTTCTCTTTATCTCTTATATTTATTGTTGCGAAATTGTATTATTTTCTTCCTTTGACACATAAAACAAATGAAGTCAGCTTGTAAATTGGCTGAAAGTACATCAATTCGTATTTAATTACAAAGTTATTTAAATCCTTTTACAAAGTCTGCAGCAAATGTTGCGTCCCATCTGTGCACGTTCTTATTTTTATACATCACTTTTCTTTGTTTATTTTAAAGTAAAGAGCTTAAGATTAGTTCCATCTCACCAAACCACCACATTAAAATGCGGCTAATAGACAGCAGTTATTCATCAGTAACCAATAAATATGAAAAAAATTAACTATATTGGGAATATGCCGCACTTTCATGTGCCCCATCATTAGTTCAGCAGCTAAACTGTGTTTATCACTTTATGGTTAATGCCTCATTGCTAATGACACATTTTGTACTCATCACCGCTCTCTGATTCCCAAATTTGTATGGACTACCTCACTGACAAGAAAAATACTGTGCCGAGAAATTATTTTCTGAAGCTCTACTGCTAAAGCTCCTAAACTACTGCGACTTTCACTCTACAATTTCATTTGAAGGTCCCTTGTCATGGCCATTTCTACTGATCATAATTCCATTGTTGAGGTCTACTAGAATACATTTAAATTGTGCAATTTTCCAAACTCACATTGGTTTCTCATACAGCATCTCTGTAAAGTATGTGTATTCACTCTCTGTCCTAAACGGCTTGTTGGAGCTCCTGCCAACCCCCCCTCCCTGTGAGCCCACTGTGCTCTGATTGGTCGGGACNNNNTTGCGAGGCTCGCTGCTCAGTGAGCCGGCTTACTGGTGTGGTTTCCAGGTCGGCGATACAGCGAGACAGCGCGAAACTCATCCTGAGCACACACAAACACTCAGCCGAAGCAAAAACAATAAGTGTGGCTTGATATTGAGTTAGAAAAAGGTTTATAACGCTGTGATAATGGGTCTGCGGAGAGCATTTCTCCGCCATCCCAACTCGTCTATTACCAACCAGGGAGCTCTATGCAAGTNAATGGGACTCCCTGTTAGCTGAACATTTACGCTAAAGGTCCTGGTGTGTGAGGAGCTCCGCGGATTGGTCCATTTGTTTCTTACGGGAACTGCATGACATCATGCAGTTCCCGTAAGAAACAAATGGGAAAAGAGAAATCTCCAACGAGGCGTTCTGGGGCAGCATAGACAGGTATTTTCTGTGTTAGAGTTTTTTACTCGCTACAGGGTGTACTTTGAGGGTTTGTGACTCTGCAGACCGTTTACATGCAGAAAAACCTTCATAACACACAAGGGGACGGGTAATAACCAGAAAAGCCTGACATGGGACCTTTAAGTCTACAGGAGATGATCCAAGACATACACCTTTTGTTAGGTGATACATGTAAAAGGGTACTGGGTAAGCTTAGTGAGTATTCCTTTTGTTGTGTGTGTGGTGTAAGCTCTGCAAAAAGAGAGCAAAATCATTAACTTAAATCACATTTCTCAACCGAAACTGTCTGCAGTAATAACAATCTATCGAATATTAATTAAGGAAAATCAGTTATAGGACACAAACAACATGTCTGCAGTAATCAAAAAGAGAACGACAAACAAAGGAAGCAAGGCAGCGCATGAAGCCTCTCGTTGAAGTCAAGTGATTGCACCTGAGCACTTCCTGTCTGGAAAGGACACGCCCTCCTCTCGAGACAGGAGTGCTCGAAAAAATCATGTCCTATGTGTTTTCCAAACCACTTTTCACAACCCGTGTGAAAAAATGTATTGAATGAAGGAAAGATGTGAAGGAGAATTCATCAGCACACCAGCCGACATAATTATGATGCACCAGGCGAATGGTGTTACACTTTTGGGAATTGTTGGACGCCATTATCTCCTTTCCTTTCGTAAAGGATGGTCCAATGCATCCTAAGGTAGAGGAGATAACAAAGAAAGCATTTAAGCCCCTTTCCTATCATCTAGAGAACATCTTTTATCATGGCTGCCACTTAGGTTCTTCCGGCTCATTTCACTCTGGGTGTTTCTCAATGTCGAGGACGCTTCCTTGGTAGGACAAGTCCCTCCGAGTCAGGTCCTTCAGAAGCGATGCAAGAATCCTTCCTAGCCTCGGAAAACGAAGAATGGTGTAACAGGCTAACAGGTGTGCAGGTGTGCGTCATATGCGAGGCCCCGCCTTAAATGGAGCGTGATTTCCGCCAAAGATTTGGAAATTGGTCCGTACGCAAAGCATCGTGGGGATTTTAAGACTGCGTAGTCTACCATGTGCAGCCTCGAAATTTCACGCAACGAAGGACGCTGGCCTCGGTAGAATTCCAAGCATCCTGGACATTGGAACAGTCTTTCGGCGGGACTCGATGACGTAGCATCCTGGAAATAGTGGCTCTGGGGCAGCCTTCCTCGACATTGAGAAACACCCTCTGTTAGGACCCTTCCTAAGCAATAAAGACTATTGGTCCTCCCTTCCTCAGGTGTGACCTCTTGTGACCTCTTGATGGGGACCACTAACACCTACAGTTTATAGTCATATGTACAAAATGTGAAATGGTGCATTGACCTATATGCACCATTTCAATTAAATAAAAGTAACACCGCCCCCTACTAAATTCTCTTTTATGCCATTCTACAAAAATATTTTTTACGTACCTCGGAGGGACTACCTAGGGAGGCGTGTGGCGCAGTGGGTTAGTGCGCTGCTCTTCAAATCAGAGGATAGCAAAAATCGAGTCCCACTGCAGTCAGCATGCCGTTGTGTCCCTGGGCAAGACACTTCACCCCAAATTGCTCCTGTGGGGATTGTCCACAGTATTGAGTATGAAAGTCGCTTTGGATAAAAGCGTCTAACAAGTAACACGTAATGTACGACTCTTGTAATTGATTCTATTTGACATTTGGTTATTGGCTGTTTAACTTAGAGGTGTTGAGCTTGTAAGCAAATTCAGTGGTTGTCTGTTCTCAGATGGAAATGTTTATCTTTATAGGAAAAGCTGATCAAAAAAACTATTATTTCTCTCACTCCACCATCTACTAATTAAGATAACCAACTACATTTTGCCATGATCTCTTACAGCCAATCATGGTGAAGCTATCAAACTTCCCCTATTCTACTTACAGCTTCACCTTCACCTGTAACATAAGATATCACAGTGAGGTCTAATTGAAAAGTCTATTCCCATTTCTCATCCTCTTGTGCTAATGTCAATAATATTTGTTCACTCGAAACAAAAGTCTCTCGTGATTGAATTAAAGACAATTGCTTAACGACTTCTGTTTCTTTGGACTCTTTGAAACCTCCTATACTTCAGGTATACATTCAAGAAAGCAGGATTACTTTGACATGGCGGTGAAGAGAACTTCTTCTACAAGTGCATACGAGTGAAAGAAAGCCAAGTACAATGCGCTGGTGAAGGGCTGAGGGAGTCAGAGCAAATGTTGAAATGCGGTTGCCTTGTTTAATCTGGACATGCTGAACATGCTCCGCTGCTGTAGGAGAGCGCGGCTGAGTCCCTGTAGCAGCCGGGTGTCAGTCTGCAGGGGGTGAGCAGCGAGAGGGCCAGACTAGTCTGAGCTGCACACAAAAAAAAACACTCCCCCAACACCAACTCCCCCCTCGCTCGCTTTCATTCTGCACCCTGCTGTAAGTCATCCGGCACCCTGGCACCACTGAGAAATACACAAAAGCAAAAATACATAAATATCCTGACACGCTGGGTGTGTGTGTGTGTGTGTGTGTGTGTGTGTGTGTGTGTGTGTGTGTGTGTGTGTGTGTGTGTGTGCGTGCGTGCGTGCGTGTGGTGCAGGGGAGAGTATAAGAAAGATAGAGAATTGAGTGTGAGAGAGAATAGGGGACATTCATTCATCCCAGTTGGAGATTTAGCTGTTTGGTGCATGTATTCATCTTCGTGTTTGTATAAAAGGCGNGTGCGTGCGTGCGTGCGTGCGTGCGCGTGCGTGTGTGCGTGTGTGTGGTGCAGGGGAGAGTATAAGAAAGATAGAGAATTGAGTGTGAGAGAAAATAGGGGACATTCATTCATCCCAGTTGGAGATTTAGCTGTTTGGTGCATGTATTCATCTTCGTGTGTGTATAAAAGGCGTGTGTGTGTGTGTGTGTGTGTGTGTGTGTGTGTGTGTGTGTGTGTGTGTGTGTGTGTGTGTGTGTGTGTGTGTGTGTGTGTGTGTGTGTGTGTGTGTGTGTGTGTGTGTGTGTGTGTGTGTGTGTGTGTGTGTGTGTGTGTGTGTGTAGGAGACTTGGCAGCTAGCTTATAGTGTCTGCAGTGCCTATTATGAAAGGGAAAACCGTAAAATCGGAGATCTTAATTATCTAGAGAGAGCACGAGGGAGAAGGGGATGTTGGGGGGGGTTGGTGTGGTAGGAGGGGAAGCAAAGGGAGAGCCAGAGTAGGACGGAGGGAGGGAGGGAGGGAAGGGGGGGATATTGAGGAAATCGGAAAACGAGGGAACGCTATCTCGCCTCGCACCCCCAGGCAGACGGGGATGAACGGAGGCTCAGGCAGAGGAAGCAGCATGAGCGATAGCAAGGGAGGAGAGGAAGGAGAGAGGGATGCAGAGAAAGACAAAAAGATGGAGAANATTGTACATATACGCACACCTTGGTGCAATTGTAGATTATTAGGAGTTAATCGCAATTCAGCTTAAACAGATGAAATGTTATGTGATAAAAAGGTATGAATGTATTTTATGTGGATAAATTGTTATGCTATGAATTGTTATTCTATAATATATATAATATATAGATGAACTCAGACGATTGCTAAAAAACATCAGGTAGGATTTCCTGTGAAATGGCAAGATGGGTGGGAAGAGGGGGGGACGGGGTGGCATGGGAAAGGGATTCCCTATATTTTTTCTTTCTTTGTCTTTTCTTTTTCTTTTTGTATTGTCTATATTGTCTATATAATTTGTATCTGTATAAGTCCCTTTTGTGAAGGCAAAAAAAAAAAAACAACAATAAAAAGTTGGTCACAAAAAAAAGAATGGTATCGTACTCGCGTAAACGGGGTCTTACAAATGAGAAGAATCAACACCACTGTCTGCTGCTGTCAATGACGACATGTCCGTATGCACAACAGCTTGAGCGCTACAATAAAAGGTTCACACTTCTTTCAGTATTGTCTACTCGTGTTGGTGACCAAACACTGTCGTATTAAATAAATAATGCACCTACAAGAACAGGAATACTGGACCGCTCGGACAGAGTTTAAAGCAGTTCATTGATTCATTGACCGGCACACAATTAATCAACGATTTGATCATTTAAATTAAGAATTAGAATCAGGTTTATTGCCAAGTAGGTTTCTCCATACGAGAAATTAGCTTAGGCTTACATCAACACGGTAAAATGAACGAGTTGGAGATCTGTGCAGATTGAGAAGAGGTAGTGTTGAACAGAACAGCAAATTATTGGGGTGTGCAGGATTCACAGTATTCAAATGAACAAAGATTTGCTCACAATATAATAATAATAATAATAATAATAATACATGTTATTTATATAGTGCTTTTCCTGGTGCTCAAAGCGCTATGTGCATTATTACATGTTAAAATCAAACAAAAGGGCCTTTTTAAGCTACTCAAATGTTAGCATGTGCTCAATTACTGTTCTAGATCATTATAAAAAAGAGTTTCTTAGGGTTTGGTCTGTCGGACAAACAGGGGGTTTGAAGATGTCACCTTGGGTTCTGGGACAGTGCGTTTGTAGAACAATGATGAGGAAGGGTAACGCTTGCACATTGACTCCAAACCACACATTTATCTCTTTAAGTAGACAATACTTCGATCCCAGTCTGATCCCCTTCAGGTCAAGAACAAACACACCAAGCCAAGTGGGATTTGTCTAGTTAGATAAATAAGTGACGTTTCATCACTGCTGATTGCCAACATGTGATGTGCACACACAACTACCCACCTTCTAATTTGTGGAGTAAACAACCCTAGTTTTAAGCTTCACAACATGTATTCCAGGACTATCATAATCTGGATTGCATCGGGTGTTTGTGTTAATGCGTCTAACCCAAGTAACTGCACTCTCTACGGCTTTCTGTTCCTCCCACCCACTCCCTATATGTTTCACCTTGTCCTCCCTCAGCAGGGCTGCAGACACTTTGATCTCTCATTTTCAGCCTCTCTGCCCTCTTCGCTCTCTCTCTTTCACTCCGTCTCACCCTCCACCCTCCCCCTCCTCTGTATATCTTCTCACACTCTTCTCGCCTCTATCTATTTTGTCTCAGGAACACTCTATACCCCTGTCTCTTCACTGACCTCTCTCTCTCTCTCTCTCTCTCTGCCTATCTTAGCTCTCACCGGTGTCTTCAATCTCGACAGTGCACTTTCTCTGTTACACTCCCCCCTCCTCTCCCTCTCTCCCCCCTTTTCTCACCCCTCTCCCTGTTCATTGGACATGGATAAATTCTTCCCAGTGTTCTCCTTGACAAAGAGGCCCTCAGTCAGTGACACCGCCTGCTTGGGGAACCACTGTGCTCCTGTGACAATGTCACATCCGAGTATGTCACGCACAAACACAAACACACACAAGCGTCCTGCACCAACTCTCCAGGAAGGTTCAAAGAACATTGTGCGTGTGCTTGCATTACGTAACATTCAATTACATGTCACTTGTTAGACGCTTTTATCCAAAGCGACTTACATACTCAATAATGTGGACAATCCCCACAGGAGCAATTTGGGGTGAAGTGTCTCAGGGACACAACGACATGCTGATTGCAGTGGGGTTTGAACCTGTGACAGGGGCGGACTGGCCATTGGGAATACCCGGAGTGCGCTAAAAAAAATGTTTTCTTTGTCTAAATCCTACCGGCCCACATTTGTAAGTCTTCCGGCCACTCCTTGGAGGGATATGCTACCTATGTCCTATCTATCAGATAGTTTCACTTTCACACATCAGGCCCGTAGCAGCTGTCACTGCGCAGTGAACGATCAGGAGTGAGTGACTGAGAGACCTAGCTGGCAGTTGCTTACAGATGGATAAACAAGCTCCAAAGCGTAAAGGCGTTTTTCTATAGTTTGTGTATACAGTATACAGTATTGTAGCGAGCCCTGGGTAAATGTTGAAAGAAAAAGTAAATCTGTTTACAGTTCTGTTTCATATGGGTGTTGAGAGATATATCAGATTTAGTCCCTAATTTTGCTCTCAAAGTGCACCAGATTGATGCATTTAACTTCAACATTTAAAAAAAAATGTTTCCCAGGGGAGCATGCCCCCGGACCCCCCTAGAGGAGGTGATGTCCACCACCTGCCCCTGTTAAATTGTCTCACCCACATTGAGGATGCTTCCTACGCCCATGACAACATGGGCGTAGGAAGCATCCTCAATGTGGGTGAGACAATTTAACAGGGGCAGGTGGTGGACATCACCTCCTCTAGGGGGGTCCGGGGGCATGCTCCCCTGNCTTGTGTTTCTCCCACCCCTGCCCAGCTGTGTCTTGTCCTGTGATTACCCTTCTGTGTATTTAGTCTTCCCCTGTGTTCCATGTCGGTTCATTGTTTCCCCTCCATGTTATTCCACGGTCTGTGTTCCTTGTGCTTCTCGTTTGTTTTTGGATATTTTGGATACTGCCTTTTTTGCCACAGCTTTTATTATTTAATAAAGCTCGCTTTTCGTTAAAATCTGCATTCGAGTCCTACCATGCTTCACCCAATCGTAACACCTACTCTCAGATCGTGAGGCTTTTCATGCTTTCTCATGGACCTGTAACAGCTAGCCCTGATGCTAACTCTCCCTGAAGGTAGATCTTTGTTTGAAACTGTGGGGAATTGATCATTCATGTTATCCAAAAAAACGTAATAGTACATCATTAAAATGCTTTGCACTGTATCAAGACTGTCAATTTGTCAAAGTTAGCCAGTAACTACAGCTTTGTTTGTCTCTTACCTTCATAATTGTCGATGTAACTGGATATGTACACCTTTAACCCCTTTTCTCTTTTGCTCCTCGGGACTGAGCCTGCTGCTTGTACCAGACAATGTACATCACTGATGTTAAACTTCGGTAGGTCTTGGAGACATCGAGTGTATGAACCGGAAATGGAAATACATCATCCCGTGCAACTAGCCTATAAACAAAGCAGTACCAAGTCGCAGCCTGGCAAGATGACGAATTTGAGGCAAGTGCAAAAAGTAGTTTTATCATGACTAAAAGTGGTATATTACATGTCAAAAAACAAGGAAGATTCAAAAGTTTCGATTTGGACTGACAAGCCATGGAAATCCCAGTTAAAGCGTAAGCCTGCTACCTGCCAGTAGTCCACCGTTGTTTAATTTCACCTTGACCCAATCGTCAATCTCCAATGACATAGATTAATTGTTTACATTATTATATTATATAAAAACGCACATTACTTTTTTTTTCATTAGACCTCAGGATTTGTATTTCACCCACTCAAATGACAACAGTAACTCCATTCACCTTTTTGAATATCTATGCTCCCAATATAGATGAACCAATGTTCATGTCTGACATGGTGCTGCTCTTCAATGAAAATTGCAAAGGATTAGGACTGATGGGTGGTGATTTTTAACTGCACTCTTAACCCTACATTAGATAAATCTAACCAGTCCAAGAGCCACAATCTTAAATCCTCAAAGGTCCTTCAGGGGATTTGTGCAGAATGTGGCCTTATTGATGTATGGCGTCAACTAAATCAAGATGTCAAAGATTACACTTCCTTTTCAAATGTCCACAACTCTTATTCTAGATTAGAATAGATAATTTTTGTATTCCCTCAAAATATATGCCTAGGGTAAAAGAATGTACAATTGATTCCATTAATATTTCAGATTGCAGATGCAAGAGTTCATTTAACTACTCACTTGGAGAGTGGAGAATTTGTATCCAGGCGCTGGAAATTTGATAATTCCTTACTTAGAGACGAAAAATTCAAATTAAAAATTCGAATGTGGATAAGGTACTATATAAAAGAAAATAATGACCCCTCTATAGATCCGAATATTATTTGGGAAGCTGCGAAAGCTACTTTAAGAGGACTTATTATCTCATACACATCTTTTAAAAAACGTGAAAAAATTAAGCTCAGACAAGAACTTGAAAGAGAAGTAAACAGATGCGAAGTACTTCATAAATCATCAACAGATGAAAACTGGAAACAATTAAACACAGCCAGAGCTAAATTAAATATTGACTTAACAAATGAAATCATAACACAAATGAATCTTATCAGACAAAATAATTATGAATTCGGCAATAAACCAAGTAAACTACTTGCCTATCAATTAAAGAAGGAGCAAGCAGAAAGGGCTATAAAGGCAATTCGTCTGAAAGACGACAAGATAACCTACCACCCAAAACAGATTAACCAGACTTTTTATGAATTTTATAACAAATTATACAAATCTCAATGTGATTACTCACAAGATGAACTGGACAATTATCTCCATAACATTAATTTACCTACATTATCTGATTTAGATCAAGAGTATCTAAACTCATCAATTACAGAAGTAGAAGTTTTGGCTGCAATTAAATCTATGCCTATAAATAAAAGCCCAGGGCCAGATGGCTTCTCGGCAGAATTTTATAAAGAGTTTTGGACTGAACTTCAACCTATATTTATGTCAATGGTTAACAACTTCTCTCACAACAGAACACTTCCTCAATCAATGAATCTTGCATATATTACTGTACTACATAAAGATGGGAAAGACCCCTTGAATTGTTCTTCATTTAGGCCTATAAGCCTCTTGGATCATGATTATAAGATTATCACCAAATTATTAGCAAAACGACTTGAAATTATTTTACCTAAACTAATTAGTCCTGATCAAACAGGTTTTGTCAAGGGCAGAAATTATTCTGATAATATAAGGAGACTTTTGAATATTATAAACCATTTGGACACCTGTCAGAAGCCATCTCTGCTTCTTTCTTTAGATGCCGAGAAGGATTTTGACAGGGTTGAGTGGAATTTTCTTTTTGCTATCTTGAACAGATTAAATATGGGCTCTCTCGGTTCATAGAGTGGGTCAAATCAATTTATAAAATTACAATCTGCTCACTGACAAAATCAAACAGGATTTATCTAAATGGTCCACATTACCAATATCACTGCTAGGAAGAATCAATGTCATAAAAATGAATATTCTACCGAGAGGTATTTTTCTTTTTCAAATGTTACCATGCTATTTATCCGCTGACTATTTTAAATCTCTCAATAGACACATCTCAAAATGTATCTGGTGTAATAAAAAACCAAGAATCAAGTTAATTACTCTTATGAAACCAGAAACTAGGGGTCTTGGTCTTCCCAACTTTCAACACTACTTCTGGTCAGCTCAATTAAGAAATGTACTATCTTGGTTTCTGGGAAGAAAGGATTCACTATGGGTTCAGATTGAAACCAATATCTTTGACCCGTTGCCAGTGGAAACTCTTATATGTGTTAAAGATTTCAATACACTTTTAGCCTGGAGGGACTGTACAAAAAAAGTTCATGTTAACTCAGGTATTTCAATTTTTTTCTCCTATTTTGAACAATACTGATCTTAGCAAATATTTGCTGTCAATCAATATAAACAAATGGGTGAAATCAGGTATAAAGCAATTGAAACATTTGTTTCACAAAGATATAACATTGAAATAATTTAATGATTTAAGAGCAGAATATGACATTTCAAATAAAGTTTTTTCAGATACCTGCAAATTAGGAACATGATCCAATCAATTATTAAAAGCAATAAATTGAGATCGGGATTGCTGGAAGAGGAGGAGATATTGATGTCATAGAGCACAATCAAAGGTAAAATTAGAGAATTTAATGCAGTTTTTTCTAAAAGAGCTCAGTCATCCTTTCCAACTTTAACAAAGATCTGGGAAAAGGACTTAGGGATACAGATCGATTCAACTAAAATAAAATCAAAGAAGCAAACTTTACATTTCTCAACAAATTTTACCTCACACCCATAAAGATGCATAACATTTCCAAAGAAAACTCTCCAAAATGTCCGAGATGTAAAGTAAAAGAAGGAACATTTATGCATCTGTTTTGGGACTGTGATCTCTTGAAACATTTCTGGGATTCGATTCATGCGCTCACAAAAGCCGTTTTAGGCATTGAAATGAGCCAAAATCCATGCTTTTTCCCGTTAAATGACATGCCAAACTTTAAACTGAACCCCAAACATTACAGAATACTAATCACAATAACATATTTTGCCAAGAAATGTATACTTTTACTCTGGAAGAATGAACGTCCTCCAAAATGTAAACTTTTCATTGATCAGATAACACATTTTTTACCTCTGGAGAAAATGACATTGGAAAAATATAATCGCGGACATATCTTTCAAGCTCTGTGGTTGCCATTGTTTTCTTATTTGGAAAATATATCTGAGATATGACCAGTGATGGAATGGTGCATTCTGTGGCTATTTTTCCTGACGGCTGGAAATACTAGTTGTTTTGTCATTGTCTATATTGTTGCTGTATTGTGTATTTAATTGTATAATTATTTGTTTGTTTTACTTTGATGTGGGTTTATTTTTTTTATTTTTCATTTTCATGGCTCTGTTGTTTAAGTTATATTGATAAGCATTATTTATTTATTTTGGTTTCGCCCATGTGGGCATGTGCAGGTGGAGGGAGGGGGGAGTGTAGTAAGTGTACTCTGATATTACAATATAAATGAAATGGCATTGATTACTGTACACTATAATGAAATAAAAAGACTTGTAAAAAAAAAAAAAAAGGGGCCAGGCATTTTCATTTAAAAAAGGGGCGTGGACATGACATAGATGGGAAGTGCTAGCATGGGTAGCTCTTGTGTATAAGAGAAGAGGGGATGAGTTAGGGTCAACCAATAAGAAATGAAAGATGGTGGTGGGCCAAACAAATGAGAGGAGAGGGCGGAGTTAAACAACAGCACAATTTATCAATGTGTTTACAAGTTGTTGAGGGAGGGGAGGGAAAGGAAGAAACAGAGGAGGGATGGAGGTCAAAAGTTGAAGAACAGTACAGAGTCTTTTGTGTTTTTGTGACTTATTTCAGAAATGGATTTTCTTTTTTATTAGAAATAAATTGCAGCCTGATAGGTCCCCTATTATACTATTTTTCATCAATATACTAAAGGTCTCAGATATATACAAACATGTCTCTGAAGTGTTTGGATCGTAATACCAAACAGATCATGCATTGTAGCATCCCATAATCCCCTCTGTTTCAGCCCCCCGGAAAAGGAAAAAAGTGGCCCGGGGATTAATTGACAGACAGGCCCACTTAATGCGCGGCATGTATCGGCCGGCCGGCGACGAAAGTATGTTTCTTAACAAAAAACCCTATGCATTTAATGTTGTTTTGGACCATTATTCATATAG
>NW_011341665.1:157827-159687 GCF_000735185.1 Notothenia coriiceps
TCATGTTCTGGGGTTTTGATGTAGCTAGAGTAGGTAACTTGTGATTTAGGATTCAAAAAAGCCCAGCTAGCTGACGTTTTGCAACAGATTCGTGATAATATTGACAATAAATTAGCTCACATCAATTGGTAGCTAGCTATGTGTGTGTAGCATGAAGGGGCTACAGATTTATTTTCGTTTTGTAACCCTCTCGTGTAAAANGTGGGAGAAACACAAGGGCAACAGGTGAACACAATGAGACAATCAGACACACCAGGGAAACTAACGACAGGGAGGAGGACCAGACAAAACACAAGGAGGAAGACAAAACACCGAATGAACAGACTTAAAAAAAACCTAACCAGACAGACAACACTAAAGCCGTGACATAAACCTAGGAGTGTGACAGTAGGGAGGAAAATAAAAAGTGTTCATCGGTTCAAAGCCTCAATCAGGTTCATGTTCTGGGGTTTTGATGAGGCTAGAGTAGGTAAGCTGTGATTTAGGATTCAAATAAGCCCAGATAGCTGACTTTTTGCAACAGATTACATAGTAACAATACATTTGCTCACATCAACTGGTAGCTAGCTATGTGTGTGTAGCATGAAGGGGCTACAGATTTATTTTCGTTTTGTAACCCTCTCGTGTAAAATTATAAATGCATTAGCTAAACCCAAACTTAGCTTTCATCAAAGATTCGTAATGAGGGGTTGAAAACCATCTCTGCTTTCATGGAAACCCCAGAAACTGGTTCTGACGACTGCTGTTCTTTACTGTATGGTTAGTATAATCCATGTAGGGTCCAATTATTTGTATTGGCCAGTGTTAGGTAAGTGCTGGTATTGTACCCTACATCTATGTTAAGCTGTTCAACGTTCTACTAACACTATTTTATGTAGTTATAATATCATAAGATAATAAATTGAGAGAGCTGAGACAGGCTATACAAGCTCATCTGTTTGAATGTCCTTACATTACAGTATTCCAAACAGCAGAACTTCTGTGTATGTGATGTGACTGATAACCTGACATGGTTTAGCCTTTTCCCACACCTACAGATGTAGCGATTCATTTCAGACAGTTTGAAACGCGAGGGCCGTGATTGGTACGTGATCTGCCCTCGCTCAAGGGAAAACCTCCAGCTTGACTTGAGACCGCCTCCCTGATAGATAAATGTAATTATAATGAAGCATGCTGCAATGGATCATTGATCCACCAGGGGGTGCAGTGGGGTTCCACACTGGAGCTCATGTGAAATAAAGTCAGATACAGTACGCTGGATGTACAGCGGAACTTTGTTAAGATCCATATGTCACGGATATCATACTCTGTGCTAAATAAGAGACATGTAATCATTTACAAAACATCACCATGTTGCTATTTAACAAAATAATGTTGTTTAGTCGAAAAAAACGAACAGGATGAAATGCAGCCCGGCTCTCGATTTTTAATCCTAATTTAATCATCATCTTCACCACGATCATTTATGTTTATGTTCGCCGAATTGACATGAAATCACTGACACATATGAATATACTGTATTCAACTTCATTAAAACGTTATTAACGTGCCTAAACTCAGTAATTCACCAAAAATATGTATATTTTAATGGAGCTTCGTCGGTCGATCAGGATCCCAAAGTGTAGCGGAGGGAGCCTCATCTGGATGAAGGGTGTTATTTTCCCCATAAGGAACAAGTCGCTGCAAATTATCCCGCTTATTATACGGCTCAACAAAGTAACGACATGACTCCCAGTATTAATTGAAATGCTTTTATGGATTTAGAAAATGTTTTTATTGATTTAAAAAAGAATTGTATGTATTGATTTAAATTCACATGCATCCGCTAAGAAAAATAGTCAGTTGTTACCGTTTTTTAAA
>NW_011341665.1:159725-161805 GCF_000735185.1 Notothenia coriiceps
GTTTGTTCTTTGAGGGAAATTGTTTTTTTGAAGCTGTTGTTGGCCTGTGGGAAAATGTAATCATAAGAAATGACTCTGAAGATAGAGCCATAAGAAATGAATGCAACTGATTATTTAATGTTTAATGTTGTTTTTATAGGCAATAATTTAAGCTTTGTTAGTTCCAGGTTTAATATGTGCAATAAGTTCATTCCAATAAGTTTTGCAATAAACATTGAACCAGTCCGGCCCTCGACTAGTACCCATTTTTTTATTTTGGCCCACTGTGTATTTGAGTTTGACACCCCTGCAGTATTGAATGTACAGAGACATGGCAAAGGGAAAATAATGTTTTCTACCACATAACCATGTCTACATTGGTCATCTTGAATAAAGCCGTCACACGATCGGGGCTCACAGAGAGCGACTGGGAATGGAGATGAATAAATAAAAAGGAACATGAAGAGCTGCTGTGTTTAAAGTTTACATGAGGGGCTTCTAGTTTGTGTTTTTCACAATCATTTGCTCTGCAGAAAGCAGCATGCTCAAATTTGGTTTGTTTTCCGATGCCCCGGGCAAGAGACAAATTCTCTCTGACTGCACTTCTCAGACGCAGCTCAACATCTGAAAAGGATTCACTTTGCAACTGTGCAAAGTAAAGTATGCAAAGATCAAAATATGTAGGGCAAGCCTCTGTTTCTCGTTCAGGAGAGGGAGGATCATGCATTTATCATAGAGTTATATTTTCCAGTATTCTTGCCAAATCCTGTCAAAAAAAACAAAATCTTACATCATCTTCACCAAGAGGATTTGTATCAGATCTTTCATTTGAGACACTTCACAGAGAAATGTGTGTGCAGGGATGTGTAATAGATTAACAAGACTTGAATCATCTGTTAGGGAGATGAAGTGTATTTTCATAATCGCTGCAGGTATCACGAAAGGCTTCCCTGGGAATCAATATGACAACATGAAAACATCCTTATGAGTTTCAAATACTGGGGACAGACATTAACATGATCATTGAAATCATCAGACAAGCTGTTGATTTCAAATTAACAAAGCATGTGAAGAGTGTGTTATTAGTGAATTGCCATTTGAAAGTAATTGACTGCCAGTTTGGCCTCGTCACATGTTCACGTCTTAATGTGTTACTGTAATACTTATTTAGGTTAAGTAGGAGTGGATGGGAAATAATTAAATCTAATGAGAACAAATGTAGTAATTATCTTGTTTACTTCATGTTTTCTTCGCCTAACATTGTTTCCTCTGTGTGGTTAGGATTTTGCCTTGGGATAAAACGCATGAGAAATAGATTTTGTATTTTGACGCTGCTGCTAAAATAGCTGACACTTTGCATTGGTGCCAGATGGTAAATATAAGCCATGAATAATGACATGCGACTCCAGACAGAGCCAAGCTGTGTTGACTCAGTGACAACCTGAAGTTTGGGTGTAGCTCTCTTCGCGACACAGACACAGGTCGGTTCTTTAAAACGGGCGTTTATTTCTTGGAGTTTTCATCCTGTAGCCTCCCCTCTTCCGTTACGCCGTGAGAACTACAACACCGAATGACACGTAGACATAGCCAAACATAACAGCATATTGTGCTACGAATGAAAATAAGAAAATGAAAACATCAAACAAATACCTCGTTGGCCGCTTGTCGTGAAAGGAGATTAATCTCGTTCCTTTTCTGTATAACTTTGTCACAGACTTCAGCAGAGCTTCGAACAAAGACGTCAACCCACGTTGAGTTGTATAGTGTAACAACAAAACACGCAGTACCAGCACATGAACAAACATTAGTTCCTAGGCACAAGAAACACATACGCATCGGTTTAACATGTAAAACAAACTGTATTAAATCATGCCATATTTAACGATTATAAAACAACATGAAATAAAGTATTTATTTATCTAATTGAACTATGACATTAATTGTGTTATTCTTTTTAATTAAGGCAACTTTGTTACGTCATTTACAAAGGGTATATTCAGGAATCCTGACGTCAAATGTAAAACCTTTTAAGACCCTTTCCATACATTGTAAGACCTCATCGCCACTTGGAGTTTTAACCGGTTACCTTGGCGACACACTT
>NW_011341665.1:161812-162711 GCF_000735185.1 Notothenia coriiceps
GAATATCGCGTTGGCCAGATGGTTGGCTAGCCTAATCCTGCAAGCGCCAGAAACACAAGGTGGCCCACCACAGAGGGGAATTATGGCCGACAAGACCTGAAATGGAAACAGATCTGTCCCAGTCTTGTCTATTCAGCGCTCTTTTGACACACTTTGACAAACTTTTGGGGGATTTCTTTACCGAGAGATTTATATGAGTCGGACTTCCAGAGATTTCCCTGGGTCAAAGTCTGGGTAAACACTAGCTAACGGAAACACTGGTATGTAAATGGGCAAACACGCTAACAATGCTGACCACCTTTGACATAGCAGTAACTAGACCCTCCAGAAAAATGCGGCTAAAATCCTTGATTCATGCATTAAACATGCGGAGTTTTTTTGTGATTTTATGCGGTGAAAATTGCGGGAAGTTGCGAAATAATGCGGAAAGTTGCGAAATATGCGAAATATGCGGAGAAAAATAATAACAATTTTTTAAAATATTGCGTCTTATTTTATTCTTCTCTCCACACACAACCTGCCATAACGTTAAACCCCTTTACTATCTTCCCAATTAAACACAATCAATGTTTATTTATTGTAAAGCAATTGGCATTTTAATCTCAACACACACACACACCCCACACACAACACACCACACACAACACACACAGCTTCTCCGCCTCATTCTGTTCCATTTACTCGTTCGTTATCCTGACCAGCTTCAATCTTGAGGTACTCACTTCGTTTCTGTAGCCTCGAAGGGTTTGGAGGTTGATGCCTCGGTGAACGTGAGTGTTTGGCTTTCTTGTCCCGCAGCATCAGAAAGCATTTCGAATGTGAATTGATCAAAGTGGGTCCGTCACCGTCGATGTTCTCTATGGCTCCAACAACACAGTTGCACGGGGTGCAGAATAGTT
>NW_011341665.1:162741-173376 GCF_000735185.1 Notothenia coriiceps
TGGAAATGTTCGTCGGTAAATGAGATGGATTAGATTTTTTCATCTTGGTGTTTTCTCTATCGTGTGAGCTCCACACGTTCACTCTATACAGTGTTGTTTACATTCTGTGATGCGCGAGCTGATGACGTCACGTCAAGACGAGTTAACTTTTTTTTCTTCTCAACTTTGTGTGGAAAAATACGGGGATTATGCGGCCTTTTAAAAATCTGCGCCATTTTGCTGATTATGCGGTAAATTCTGCGATCGCAGAATCGCGTTTTTCTGGAGGGTCTAGATAACAGATTAGTCTCTTACTTTTAGTCAGAGCATTTGATTTATTCATTGCTGTCGACAAGTCAAGTTTATATTAAACAAAAACTGCTGTAAAGAATGTGCCTACCCTTACTTTAACGGGGAGGTACAAACTAAAAGGTAAAGTTCTCCTGAGGAGTTCACATACCTTGATAGTGATGTAGTGCTTGTAGAAGCAGATTTCTTTAGATTAGCTCCTGGAAACTGAGAGTGGCTGACTGCAGTGACCGGTTTTATTGGATTAAGATGGTTAGAGGTTTTAATGAGCTCCTATGGAGGTGACACCTCGATAAAAAAAAAGATTTCTACTCTCGCTAAATCTCGCTTTTCTGCTGAGAAGCTGTCCGATAAGAGGAGCCAATCAGCAGCTCAGTAATTACTGAGAAGAGAAGAAGATAACTTAATAATGCCATTAAAGAAACAGAGGTATTTCGTATTAAATACATTTCAGTAATGTTAGATATCAGGAAAGTATTGCTGGGTAAAGATAGGCACGTAATTCTAATCTGAAACTTCAGCTGATACAGCTGTGCGTTGTCAAATGAGAGACGTGGCTCAAAATCCTTGATTTAGGGGATTACCTGAACTTTAACGTCTCAAACGATGGGAATAACATTCATTTGAACACCAATTACATCATTGTTACAGTTACAGTATGTCAATGAGATCCCTGCAGATTGTGCCAGGAAGGGGATGGAGAGGGCGTGCTCTTGTTATGAAAAGCTACAAAAAATGTCATTTATAATTCCATACATAGCCTATGTAGGAATAAACTAACTGTACAATGAAATTCAAGTCATTATATAACATCGGGACGATTAAATGGAAATAAGATCAAGAAGAGCGCAGTGACAACAAAGTCATATGCCATAAATCACAATGGTTACTTGTTGATAGAGATGTCCCGATCCGATCACGTGATCGGGGATCGGAGCCGATCACGTGATTTTCAAAAGATTGGAATCGGGAGAAAAAAAATCGGGGATCGGGATATTTTATTTATTTTTTTTAAATACTTTTTTTTAAATGTTGTATTCAATGTTACAAAACAAAAATGACCATGTTCAAGTCTTAAAGTTTAAGACTTGAACATGGTCATTTTTGTTTTGTAACATTGAATACAACATTTAAAAAAAAGTATTTAAAAAAAATAAATAAAATATCCCGATCCCCGATNTCTCTCAAAATTCGGACTTTCTCTCAAAATTCGGACTTTTTCTCAAAATCTCAAAATGTTGACTTTTTCTCAAAAATACGGACTTTCTTTTTGAAAATCTCAAAATTCGGACTTTCACTCAAAATTCGGACTTTCTCTCAAAATCACAAAATTCTGACTTTTTCTCATAAATTCTGACTTTTTCTCAAAATGTTATGTCTCTCTCCATAGAGGCTGAATCATCATGTTAATGACATAGCTATCATATGCCTCAAACAGTCCTGATGCTCTTCTAGGTAATCACACATCCTGTCATGTTCACAGCTACAGTTGGGATACCTTTGTTATCATGTGTACTCTGATATTGGAAGAGGACATTCAGTATTTTCCCAACAAGTTCCATTAAATATGAACATGGTCAGTATGTGAACACACAGAAACATATTGTGTAAGCATGGAGTTGTCGGAGCAGTCTTTTCTCCTGTCGTTTTGTATATTCTTTAGCAGAATCTCCCAAAAATAATGGATCATAAATGTGAGTTTTGTGACTGTTTGGTACCCTTTCTCTCAAAAGGTTAGAGCAGAGCTGAACACCACCAATAAAAACCTTCACCATGGTTCGTTTTGTGCATTTGATGTCCCCATGTGTGGCAGCAGAGAAGCATAGCAGCTCCACTGGAGGGTTTACAAAACAGCCATGTCTGTGTGTTTATATTTGATTATAAATCTTTTTATGTGTATGAGATGTGTTCGTCGCACGGCAAGAGTGTGTCTGTGTCCGAGTGTGTGTGTGTGTTTGTTTGCTTCCGTTATCAATCCGGGCCAGACGACAGAAGCCCTTTAGAGGAGAGTTAGTTCAGTTCAGCATGAAGATGAGGCTTGCCGGCGCGTGTGTGCCAGCGTTACTTTGCCGTGTAGTGTATTCCTTCGTGTATGTGTGTCAATGAGTGTGTGCATGCGTGTGTGTGTGTGGTCTTTGATATCAGCTGGTGGCTGCTACTGTTTGTAGATGTGAGAGTTAGGTAATCACAAAACACTATCACTTTGATCTATTCCTGAAGCTCTGCCATTATATATAGCATTCTCCTCATCCACCCACAACCTCTCACACACACACACACACACACACACACACACACACACACACACACACACACACACACACACACACACACACACACACACACACACACACACACCCATCCCTCCTCTGCTTCTGCCACTCCTCATCTCTGTCCTCCATCTCCTCCTCCCACTCTCACTCCATCTCTGTGTTTGGTTATATATTACTGCTCCCTGTTGTTTGCCTCCGCTCTCTGGACATTTTTCTTGTCATCTCAGTTTTTTCTCCCCCTACCCCTTAACCCGCTGCCCCCCCACTCCCCATCAGCCCCCTCAGCCTTCCTGCCCTCCTTTGCCTCCCTTCAACACCTCGTCTTTACCCTTGCTGTCCTCGCTGTTTGCCTTCCATCACATGTGTTCACGCTGTCGGAGGGGGAGTATTGATTGCACGCTTGGCTGACAGGCACTGTAATGGACGACTCAGAGTGCATATGTGTGTGTGTGTGTGGTGTTTAAGGAACAGTCCTGGCAATAACTCACCTGACCAAGCGGACGGCCTCCGGGCAGGCAGGCGGAGTGAGAGGCGGTGCGGCACGCGGGGCAAAACTTGACAGGTTGCATTTAAAGCAGCTGAACCAAATATAGGGTAACTTTCAAATCACACCCTATTCCTTCCCCGGGGTATGCGTTTTTCACCATGAACACTGGCAATAAAACAGACGAGTACATTCAGGAACTGCAGTCTCCTATGCCGCCATATAATATCGTTTTACATTTATCTCAGACATGCAGGATATCAGAAGGGCCGTTTCTCCCAAACAGTCTGCTCTGTTGTTGCCAAATCCTGAGCCATGCTCCTCAATAATCACCACTGCAGCACGGACAGCAACACACTGTAAGAAATAAGCCGCAGTTAAAATGCTAATTTGGCCGATTCAATTAAAACGATCTCTTTTCCATCGCCCATAACATCGTTTTGTGGCCTTTTGTGTCCACTCATTTATGGATTATGATGAAAACAGAGAGTTCTGTTTTTCTTCTCTCGGGCTGTTTTTAGGACATTGTCATAATGATTGCGGAGTTTTGTGCTGCAGCTCCTTTGACAGTGGAATAGCTTTTGTTTCATGGGGCTGATCTAATAGAGAGAGCCTGTGACATTTGTGTTCAGGCCGGATGCCATCATAAATACCGTGAATATATTAACCTAATACTGGTTCATGTGCTGCATACCAACAGCCTAATGATATGTTTTTTCTATACACACCAGGACAATGCAGTGTGTATCACTGGCAGCAATGCACACTCACACATAAGTGTTACCTTCATTACCGCTGGCATAATGTGCCGCACATATAGTACATAAACGCATGCTAATTCACATGAAATGACATGATGTGATGAAACATTATAGCACATCATCTATCACTTTCATCCCTTAACCACATCATTTTAATTTCTTTCACCTAGTCTCTATCTAAAAGTGGAAATACAGCTGTTAGGCATTAACAAGGTGGTTCTACACTACAAGTAGTATTTCAAATAAATACGCAATTAGATAAACACACAGCTCATACATAATGAATTTAAACCTGACCTAGATCAAGTAACGTGAATGAGTGATTCTAATTTGAGTTGCCAGTTGTACGGCGTATTAAAAGATGGATGCGGATATTTATAAATCTGTAGTAAGTTGTGGAACTTCTGAGGCTAATGTACCATGGGGTAACTAAATGCATTATGCATTCATTCACCGGCGCATGGTACTGATTTACTTAACAATGAAGCAAACGGATGCTAATCCCGCATTAAATACGTTGATGTTGCATAAATATTCTAACAGGCATTGTTTTTAGCATATGCTACCGTGTATTAGCATAGAGCCAAGGGAGGAATAGCCAACGATTTAGCATGAGGAAGCTGCACTGAATGCAATGCAGCAGAGTTTGACCACTGAACGGCAAACTGACCTTCTGAAGGTGACTCTACAGTCCTTGAAACACACACACACACACACACACACACACACACACACACACACACACACACGCACGCACGCACGCACGCACGCACGCACGCACACACACACACACACACACACACACACACACACACACACACACACACACACTTTTGTCTAAAAATAATCAGCTTTGTTTCCCTTTTATATTTGGATGGCTCTTCTGCAGTCAGATCGCTCTCCATATTATTTGAAACACGTTTATGTTGACGGTTTAAAAGCCTGCTGGTGAGGGACATTAAATATTGACGTACAGATAGAATCAAGGCCCAAAAGGCTAGAAATTATTCATAATTTGTCTGATGAGATGTTTTTGATCATCCTAGCGTTGTTAAGCTCGGACCTCTGGCCTCCAGCGCTCTGCTGCTGACCTTGGACTGAATCCCATTACACTCATGTTACGATTAAATACATATTGAAGTTAACAGCTTACTTCTCAAATTTAAGCACGGGAAAACCTTGATTATACATTCATCTGGTATGCGAGGGAAATTGTATCTATTAACTCAAAATAAAACCTTGTATTTTACATTTATTTAAACCCAGTTGTTGATTGAAGGTGGTCGAATTTGATCACGAAATCCAATGTTTGTATTACACTTAGCTAAACAAAAGCTTTCTTGAAACATTATTAGTTTGCAACCTTTGAATTGCTTCACTGAAAATGTATTAAACATTTGTAAGTATTATACAGTCCAGCAGTTTGTCAAAAGACTTCCTGGAAACTGAATTCAGTGAATACATTTGATTATTTCTTATTAACGATAGTAGATATATTCAACTTACCACAAACACGGAGACAAATTGGTGTCCAGTGATCCGATCAAAGTGGTCCTCACTTTGACTCCATCCATTTGTTATTTTTCTTAATTGGGCCTGAGAACTACAGAAAAGGAGAAAAAGCCTTTTGCCCGGGGCATCTGAGAACAATTCGAGAGTGCTGTTGTCGGTAATGAATTTAGCACAGATGGATACACAAATAAAAAGCTCTTTATGCTAAACTGATTCACAACAACATGTCTGAAAGTGCCCAGTCACTCCCCGTCTCCCCTCTCCAGTCAGACCCTTTTAGACCTAATGTTGTAATGGCTCGTGTTAAGGGGAGATGACCAATTTTAGACTCACTCATGGGTGACAGAATTATACCACATCCTGACAAGGCGTTCAACATAGTCAGGCAAACTGTGAAGTACTTTTTAAGCGAATAAAATTCAGATGAATATCGACCATTAGCTGCTGGTTGGACCACACATCTAAAAACATAATTATACGACTAATTTGTTCTCATTAATACGTTTTCGCAGCCGGTTGAATAGCTCGGCCAAGCTAACATCAATCAGAGTTGGACAAACTATCTCGGGGAAATTTACATAACATAAACACCCATAAATTAAACTTTTATTTCATAATATACAGTTATAATCTGAAACAAGCAGCCGTGTTAGAACATATGCACAGCCTTGGGATTAGTATGATAAAATATGTCCGGATGAAAGCAGTTTTTCACAGTCAGTATTACAGTACAGATATTAATGTATTTAGGCTTACAGAGTCAAATTGAAAAAGGGGAGTAAGACTGATGAAATCATTTGATTAAAAGGATAATTTATGGCTTAACGCAAATAGAATACTCAAAAGTAATTATTTTGTTACGTCCTCCAGCAATGTGACATTTCCTATGTTTTGGAGCAACTCCACAATCTGGCAGGACATTATTACAAATTATTCTCCTGGCATTTTGCAGCGGGCGGGATATTGCAGAGCGCACAGTGAAAGACAACATGGCAGAGAGGGAATGACATCAACCAAGGTCACAGGCTATATTCGTACCCATGTTATTTTCAACATGAGACACGATGAAAATAAATCCCCTGGGGCTTCATTGTGTTATCATTTCGCTCCTGTGACCTTTTTGAAATGGATGGTGCTGTTTTTTATCTGTTCTAATGAAATTGCCCATAAATCATACGATCAATTATGTTTTCCAATACCAGGAGGGCCCAGAGTTTTTGTTGTTATTTGTTATCTATGCTCATGCACATTCAGAGATAATAAATTGAGTTTTTGTTCCTTTAACTGCAGATAAAGCATTAAGAATTAGTTTTCCGTGACAGTCAGATGTTTTCTGCTTTAGTGACATAAAGGCTAACGTCAATATGATCTATGACAGGGTGTCCGCGGGGTCTTAAAAAGTATTAAAAGTTGAAAAATCAATTTAGCCAAAATTAAGGCTATTAAAAAGTATTAAACGGCATTTTTCAAGGTATTAAATGTTGTAGCTTGTTTTCAATAAGTATATCAATGGTCCAAAGAGGTTGTATTCTACAGTCTGCCTGAATGTAATCATTGCGTAGGTGTGTAGTGTGATTCTGTCAAGGCACACANAGGAACTAGTTGATGCTCTGTATGTGATGACTACCTCCATTCTGGAGAGGGTCACAAATACATGGATCCTGAGGTTGAAGCTCAAGCCGGCGACCAGGGATTATTAACATTTTTAAGTATTCAGAAAAAATCTGAATTTTTAGATTTTGAGAGAAAGTCCGAATTTTGAGAAAAAGTCAGCATTTTTAGATATTGTGGAAAAGTCAGATTTTTGAGAGAAAGTCAGCATTTTGAGAAAAAAATCCGAATTTTTAGATTTGAAAGAAAAGTCAGAATTTTCAGATTATGAGGAAAAGTCAGAATTTTGATATGTTCAGAAAAAAGGCAATATTTTGGGGGAAAAAACTCAGTATTTTGTACATGGCAGGATTTATGACCTACAAGACCCGATATTCCTGCATCTTGTGACTGTGTAACTCCCTCTCTTGGATATCAGCATGTGAAGGACACTGTTCAGGAACTAGTTGATGCTCTGTATGTGATGACTACTTCCATTCTGGAGAGGGTCACAGATACATGGATCTAGGCCTGTCGCGATAATCAATAAATTGACTTATCGTACGATAAATAAAAATGGACTCGATAACTTTTCTGAGCTCCGTGCATGCAACAGTGTAGCAGCCAAATTAATGATATAGAGACAAGCAGGAGACAACGTGTGACTTAGTCGAGGGGAATTTGAATGGAAGTGGTTGTAAAACCTAATTCCACATAACCGGTGTGGGAATATTTTGGATTTAAGCCAAATCAACGAGGCGAACCTACGGACTTGAATGAGCCGGGCGGTGTTTCGCATTTGCTTTAAAAAGGTAGCAACAAAAGCTAGCAATACGACCGACCTTAAACTGCACCTGAAACACAACCACCCCATTCCGTGTTCNAGCTAGCTAGCAGGTTTATTGTTTCGGGTGCAGTCACTTTGCCTCCACTTGCTGAATAAATGTTGAAAGAAAAAGTAAGTCTGTTTACAGTTCTGTTTCATATGGTGTTGAGAGATGTATCCATAGATTTAGTCCCTAATTTTGCTATCAAAGTGCACCAGATTGATGCATTTAACTTCAACATTTAAAAAAAAAAAGTACTTCCCGGGGGGAGCATGCCCCCGGATCCCCCTAGAGGTGAGGTCCACTACCTGCCCACACCCCCTGTTAAATTGTCTCACCCACATTGAGGATGCTTCCTACGCCCAGGTTTTATTCCATGTGTCAAGTCAGGCAAATTGGGTCCAAATGTTATTGCATCAATGATCTGTTAACATTAAATTCACTAAATATATGCTGTAACTATTTTGCTCTAGGCAACTCAAGGGCTCAGGTAATGTAAATGGTAAATGGACTGTACTTATATAGCGCTTTATCCAGTCTTTAAGACCCCTCAAAGCGCTTTACATACTACATGTCATTCACCCATTCACACCCATTCATACAGAGCAGTGTACCTTACTCTAGGACCTAACATTCACACACATTCACACACCGTTGGCCATGCCATCGGGAGCAACTCAGGGGTTAAGTATCTTGCCCAAGGATACATCGACATGTTGACTGCATGGGCTGGGATCGAACCCACAACCTCCTGGTTGAAAGACGACCGCACTCCCTCGCAGCCACAGTCGCCATGTGATTACTAAATGAATAATGGTCCAAAATAACATTAAATGCAGGGTTTTTTGTTAAGTAACATACTTTCGTCGCCGGCTGGCCGATACATGCCAGGCATTAAGTGGGCCTAATTAATCCCCGGGCCACTTATTCCTCCCAGTCCGCCCCCCGCCCACACGCTTGCTTATGCATAAGCACGTGTCTTTTTGTTTTCTCAGCGTCTGCGTCCGGATGCACGTCGCCGTGTTCTGTGTTTGTGCCAGCAGTGAGTTTGCATTTCAGCCTCCCCGCATGCACATTTACCACCCGCTGTCCGGATCAGTGGAGTCGGGGGTTGGTTGGAGGGGAGGGGGGGGGCTATGAAGCTCAGTGCACTGCTTTCCTCAGGAGCTTTTAAAAAAGATGTGCCGCTCAGTGTCACTGGCTGTCGACGCGGGTCCCACTTGTTGCAGCTGAGGCTTATGTAAGCGCAGCAGTTTAATCACAATTAGGAAGCTCTCCTTGAACTCACTTGCCCCTTGGCTTGTTTGCTGAGCTAAAATTTGCATTCAGAACAAAGCCTTGGTAATATAAGAGTGATATTAATACACACGGCGCTGCAAAGAGAACAATGTCTGAGCGCTGTCAATTTAAATCAGCGTTGGATATCAGGTGGACGTCACGGGGAATGTTCACTTTCACAATGCTATGGATTAATGTAAGCACCTTAGCGCTGGATATCAAAACCCATTAACACCCACTGATATATGTTTTTTGTCTTTAGTGAGAAGGTTACAATTGGATTCATGTCATAGCAGTAGTCATGGTATTTATGGGATAGAGTCAGCAGTGATGGAAACATGAGACCCTCGTGGACACGCTCATATTCCTGATGCGCGTTGAAGTGAAAATACAATCAAATCAAATCAACAGGGATTTGGAAAACTATTTAAATGAAATAAAGCGAATAATAGAAAATAAGTGCTCTCCTCAAAGCCACCAGAATCCAGTCAGACCACAATGTTACCTCGCTGTTCATCAAGAAACACACTCCATTCAAAGTCAACAGAAGTTGTTAGTTTTTCCAATGTTCAAGCAATCGCCTACACTTGTTCAGACATTTGAAAGAGACGTTTATAATCACCCTGCTATTTACTCTGGTTTACGGAAAGTCAGTGACTTACTGGCAATGGAAAACAGTCTATCCTGTTCATACACGCTCATTTTTGGTGGAGAAAGGGTATTATGGAATTGTATAAACAGTATTTGACGTATTACAATCCCATTGTTGGAATACAAATCCCTTGTGATTTGATTTTTCACAAACTGTTAACATGTCTTGTTCTTTTCTCTTCTCCCACTGCTCGTACTATACAGGCGGCCATCCGAGCAAGAGAGGGATGTCTTTTTGAATTGCTTCTCCTGAGACTTCTTTCAAATGTTTTTACGCTTATGTGCTTAAGGGGTTTTGGTGTGTGTGTGTGTGTGTGTGTGTGTGTGTGTGTGTGTGTGTGTGTGTGTGTGTGTGTGTGTGTGTGTGTGTGTGTGTGTGTGTGTGTGTGTGTGTGTGTGTGTGTGTGTGTGTGTGTGTGTGTGTGTGTAACAGTTGTCTTGTCTTCTTAGAGCGCTTAGCACCAATGGTGTAAAGCTGTGAAGCCCATTGAGATGTTTGCTAACTTGGTAATATAAATAACTCTGACTTGACTTTATTTGGTGTGTGTTATCAGGGCCTCATATCAACAGATGTCTTCTGTAATGTTTCTGCTGAATACTGATGCAGGATATTTACATTGTGTCTGTTACTGGAGCGGGTCTGCAGCGAGAGAAGCTCTGTTAAATCATGAAAGCACTTTGGAGTCAGAAGTTGACTTTGTTCCATCAGTCAGAGCACGGAGATGCTTGTGAATCACTTAGAGGGCATCTTGCTTTAAAAGAAAGCCTGATATTTACAGTGCACATGAAATAGAAAACGGAAACAGTGGGGCTGTGAGACAGACAAAGGTAGAGTGTTTGCCTTCACACCGCCATCGCTCTGTGATGAACCAATGAACCGACTCCACACAGCTCTCCCACTTAGACACCCACGCTCCGCACATACACACACACACACAAACACACACACACACACACACACACACACACAC
>NW_011341665.1:173414-188844 GCF_000735185.1 Notothenia coriiceps
TCACCTTGACTAGTAAACAAATGTAAATATTTTGATACCACTCTATATAGGATAAGTTTTATACGAACAAAGACAACAGTGGCTTCACGATTCGAACTAATACGTTTGTGTTGTACATCCGTTCACGGTCAAATCGGTATTTTAGCAGTGGGGGAGGACAATGGCAGGTGGGACAATGATAAACAGTCGTCAGTTGTACCACCCGTGCTGTGTCATTGACCCCTAGCCATTTTTTTATTTATTACATCGTATTTATGAGGACTCAAGCTGTTTTATAAAAGAATAATGAAATTACGTCGTAAGTATAGTCTAATTTATTTTTTTTTGTACCTTTGTAATTACAAAAATAAAACTTATTATATCGACTTTTACCGTGGGCTTACGACCTTACTGGGGACGATTTTCGACCTTCAGCTAATAAAGAAATCAAACAAAAGTAAGAGTTGTCCTTTCTCTGTCAAAAAATTTTTTCCACTTACGACGTTAATTAGATGTGACTATCTTTCCGTCCGTAAATAATTCTGGGTACTTAGATGTCAAACGTAACCGTACGACAGTGGAATATCCGTGTTTACCGATTGTAGTCTTTGCGATTGTACGAGGTACGAGTCTACGATGAACAAATCGTCCAAGTGATTAGAATGAGAAACAAACTTTAATTGAAAACAAATATTCGTCGATTTTTCTTTCATTTAGACTCCGACCTTCTATAAAACAGTATTCTGAGTTGGCGAAAGAACTGGTCTTTCTTTATCTGGGACTGACTATTCGGCATCTTCTTTTGCAGTCCACTAGGGGTTTCGCCATCTGTTTTGTATTTTTACCTACTCAGTCCGAATTGGCGGAAGAACACGATTAGTTATAAGAACAAGCTATAGAGTTAGTCGATATGAGATGACAGCGGTGATGTGCCCTTTTCGTTTCCTTGGCATAACAGGGTGGACATTTTATGCTTTACCGCAATAGTTAAGTTCTTTAAAACATTAGAAAAACGTTGAAGGAAGAACGCATTCACTCTGCTTCTTGAAGATGATTTCCCACTCAAAATGTATCCTTCTTCTTCTTGAGTCATACAAATAGTAGAATAGTAAAGGGGCGTGTCCAGAGGGATTCAAATCAGAGTAACAGGGGGGACATTCAAACAGGGGACACACACTTTATTTTCAATACAAATGAATTAATAACAACAATTTCAATTTGGTGAGGAATATTAGCAAAAGGGTCAAACAACACTCACAAAAATGTAGAATTTGTTTGTATTTCTTTGATTTCTTTTTCTATATATGTTGCAGAAGTTGAGCAAACATGATTGGGGACACAGCAATTTGGCCTACTTGTGCTAAAATCTGAGTAATTATTTAGAATTTTTAATATCCTGGCTAAATAACATTGTTGTTTTATGGTAGAGGGTATAAACATTTAAAACCAAGCTTTTAAAAAATAAGCATTAGACCTTTTTAAATACAAAATATATGATATAATGTGGTGGGGACCTAAATGGCACCGAATGCTAGGAATGACCCAGCTCTGACATACTCTATGTAGTTCACACACAAATGTTGTCTGATTGTAAAGGTCTTTACAATGCAATATAAGCTGGTCAATCAATTTAATTAAATGTGCAAGTCTTTTCTCCTGAGAGTAGTTAAACTGCATGCAGCCACGTCCCTGCAGGGTTCATTTAAACGTGGCTTACGTCTAATGTGTTTGATGTGTAGACAGCGAGAGGGCTGTAGACAGAACGCCTGCCAAGGTCACATCGAGCCAACACATGAACATCAAGAGAGACGAGAGAAAATGCACTCTTTCTTCTAAATCAGAGTTCAAAAATCAAAAGGTGACAAATGCTGCAAATGTTTGCCCACGCTGCCTATGGTCCGTATGCACAGATTGCATACTGCAGCTTGGAATTGCTTGAGGGAGACTTTGCAAACTCCCTCCACCCTTTTAAGCTAAAACTCACCACAAGACCCTTTTCATCTGAGCGGAGACGAACAGCCGCTGTTTTAGGGCCTGTAATTGCGTTTCGAAAGAAGACACGATCCAGTCGAAGCAAGTACGAACACCACTGACATTTAAACTTCTGAGATACCAAAACATAAGAAGAGCCTCTTAAAACCCTCTCCTGTACACTGCAATTATAATGTCTCTATCTTTTACCATAGCAACAGACATGCTCTGTACAGAGAAGTCTTTTATACGGCTGCAAATATTTGTTTAACTACTTTGCTTTTTGCCTCTGTTGCGAACACTGCACAAATACAAAACAGTGTGTGAATGTTGCCTTATTAAATCAGTATTTATAAGTTTCTCTCCGTGCAGCCCTAGAAAAATCCTCTCATCAAAACAGCTAAATGATTTCCCTGCCTTCCACTCCTCTTTTCTCCTCCAGTGAGGTGTCAGATTAGGCCGACTCCTGACTGCTGGGCTGTGGTGCGCATTGTTGAGTTTCTCGATAAAGTCCCCGTTGGCACCGGGCTCTCGGCTGGCCTGGCTGCACTGTTTACGATCAGATGGCCGTCCTCTCTTCGGACTCTCATTAGGTCTTTCTGCATCACTCTGACAAGTCCACATCTGTGAGTGACATCGCTGCGCTGGCCTCGTGTCCACATCGACACCTCTCCTGCCTCAGGGCTGTAATGAAAACATTGCACGAGTTGTTTGGGTTTCTTTTCTCGCTGAGGCTGAGCATTACTGCGCTGTGTGCTCATGCTGGAGTTAGCGAGGCAGTTATGGGACGTCGGGGACCAGTGAGGTGCCGGGGAATGTCATCATGCATGCACAGTAGATTTGGAGCTTTAACAAAACGAGACAAGTTCTGTGTGTTTTGTGTCGTCATTTGAGCTAATCAGTAATCTCAGCAGCATCTCACAGACAAATGTCAAACTTGTCAGCATGTCACAGCGCTGTGGCAATTACCGTGACATATTTATTTTTGCATTTTTCGATTGATCATGCTTGCTTTGCATACATCACTCTAGGGTTCTCTTTCTAACCATGCTGTACATTATTATTCTCTTTTTCCCCGAATAAACTGTTAACTGGGAAAGGGTCTGGATCTAGCAGAGTGCCGGGAGGGTCTGCACCCCCCAGACGCATCCACACAGAAATGTTTTCCTCTAGTGTTTGACTGGCAGACCAGGAAACACGAGAGAAGGTTTTCGGTCTTTCCGTTCTCTCTGGTTGGCCGATCAGGCAAAACGCTTTCCAGCTCTGGCTTTACAGTTCTTTGGTAAAACTAGTGGAAATAAAATCTTTATGACCGTGAAACTAGACGCCGTTATGCATCGGATGTTTACATTACTGTCATTTTGACCCTGTTTTGATGTTGGTTGAGAAATGATTTATTATTTGTTTTGAATGTGAACTCGATTGAGCGCTTCACTGCGAACCTTTCTGCTCCCGTACACACACGTCACACACACCGCACACCATGCACAGCCGACTATGTAATGGAATCACATGTCATTGGACACATAAAAGCCCCATATAACTGGCACAGGACAAATACAAAAAAATGCACTTATTGTGAATTATATATATCATCGTGGGATGGATTTTGTTGTGTCTGCAGAGTGGAAAAGTCGTGTGCAGAGTGCCCCCCCCCCCTCAGAGGAACTAATGGAGCTTCTGCCTGCCGATGAGTGGGGAAATAAAAAAGGCTTCGCTGGCCAAATTTAGCTGTGAGGGCGAGGTCCTTTTTTCCGCTGTAATGCAAAAGGGAGTGCAGCTATTCTAATGCCTCTGAGACATTCAAGTGCTGACATTTTCTTTGTTTATTTACTTTTCTGCCTTCATCTGTGCATCGCTAAAGGGACAGCGGTGGAACCACGACTCCATCCATCAGAGTTTCGCTCCACAATGGTGGCACCACGAGCGATCAAATGTTTGTTTACGACGTCCCGCGCGGCACTGAAAAGACGCCACTCGTGAATGCCAAATCTGTGTGAGGGCTGGCAGCGAGAGGAAGGTCCCGCTCGTTTATTTGATCATTTGACAAGTGGAATTGTAGCCGTGGCCCGATGAAATGCACAAACCACAGCGGGGATTATATCCCAAAAAAAGAGACGAAAATTGAGGCAGAAAAATCAAGCTCTCGTCAAAATGTCTTTTGTTGGTGTGCTGGCAGCGATCCAGTTTGACCTTTCATGCTGTAGTGGAGGGACGAGTTGTAATTAGTAACTGTTATTCACCCCAAAGGGAAGGACATTTTTAATGATCCTGTCATTAGTTATCTGTTGTAAAAATGTTCAAAATTAATTGGCAATAATGACGTTGTGTCTGCGTGCCATCAGTTAATTTAATTCATGGCAGAACCTTTGTCCTTTGGTGAACGACAAATTCTGTTTTATAACGTGTTGTTTTTCCACTTTGGCCACTGTTTGTGTGATATAGCAACGTAAGACATGAACGAATCCTGTCCATTAAGACAAAATATGTCCTAATCAGTCATGTCATTGCCTTTTTAATGATGTTGTCATATTTTTGACTAATAGTATTTAATTTGACATGATGAAAGCGTTGCAGGCTGTGATGGAAAATCCCTACTTTCATGTTTTATATTAACAAAAGGTTTCCATAATTGTAGAGTTATTTACAAAGCTAATGGAAAAGTGAGTGAGGACATGGAGGATTTTAAGTATTTTTGATAAAACATAAAGTGGATGGGGGTTTAGTGAATATCAACCCCTCGACATTCATTCCTTATTTTTCCAAAAGTAACTTTCTCTCGTTATATGATAAGAAACGCTTGACTCCCTATTCTTTTTACTTGAGAAATGACAATATCACACATCACCAACGATTTATTGTATGCATGTGTTTTTATACAAGGAGGAGGTAAGTGAACTAAGCCCTAGTTAAAGTGGCACTGCAGCTTTTCTTCATGATTTGAATAAGTCCTAGAATAAGAAGCTTTTAAGGTGAGAGCATCTCTTTAGATCAAAGGGAAAGAGAGAACATTGTTATCGTTAACCCAGAGGTAAAAAGTCCCTTCCCCATTTCTCACATGTTTCGGCATCCTCTTGATGAAGAAACAGAAAGAAAATGCCCGTGTCCAGACATGTAGCATCACGATAAAATGTATTTGTGCTTCTCCTGGCACCCTAAGGTCTTCTTAAAGCGGGCAATGCTCATTGTCTAGGTTCATATTAGTGTTTAGTGTCTCTACTTTAAAGAGTCCTCTCCTGCTGATGTTCAGGTGTATATCAGTATGTAGTGTCTCTACTTTAAAGAGTCCTCTCCTGCTGATGTTCAGGTGTATATCAGTATGTAGTGTCTCTACTTTAAAGAGTCCTCTCCTGCTGATGTTCAGGTGTATATCAGTATGTAGTGTCTCTACTTTAAAGAGTCCTCTCCTGCTGATGTTCAGGTGTATATCAGTATGTAGAGACACTACATACTGATATACACCTGAACATCAGCAGGAGAGGACTCTTNGTTGGGCTATAGGGGGGGGGGGGGGTTCTAGTGGATCCCCGGAGCTGTTAGATTAACATTAACATGCTTATTGTAGTTGTAAGTGCACTGCCTTGTGGCCTGAAGCACCGTCCTTAATGGAGCATACAGTATGTGTGGGCTGGACCTGTATTTTACAGGAAAGGAGTGAGCAGAGAGTAGAGCAGTTGTCGATTCTTGTTCTGTTTTCTGTGAATATCTGCCTCTCCCTCTCAGACTTTGAGTTGCGCGCGCTACTAAAGAGACGTGTTACCATGGAAACCAAACAATAGTGTAGCTGTATTAAAGTCCGAGTGGAAACAGTCGTGTGTAAATCTGATTTTGTCAGAAATCGGGAGAAATGCGGGAGAAATATGACCCCGGGAGGAAACCGGGAGAGGGCAATGAAATCGGGAGTCTCCCGCGAAAATCGGGAGGGTTGACAAGTATGGTTGGGGAACACCGCGTCAGGCCGTTGTGTCCTTGGGCAAGACACTTCACCTGCATTTGCTCCTGTGGGTACTGTCCACAGTTCATGACCGTTACATGTATGTAATGTGTACTTGTAAAGCGCATTGATGAGTTTTTGGTGTGAAGATGGGCGGAGTGGCGCAGTGGGCTGTGCGTTGATCATCAGATCAGGGGGGCGTTGGGGAACTCCAGTTCGAAACCCGCGTCTGTAAAGCCGTTGTTTCCTTGGGCAAGACACTTCACCTGAATTTACTCCTGTGGGTATTGTCCACAGTACATGACCGTTACATGTATGATATGTGTGTAATGTGTATTTGTAAAGCGATATGAATATCTGGAAAATAATGGAATTATTATTATTATTATTATTAAACTAATTTCACGGTTTTAAGACTCATTCCTGCATCTATATAGCTATTTTTGTACCAAAGTAAAGTCTCTGAGTGCTTCTTCCACCCCTGCCTGCCCTCCCCCTCCTCTCTGAGAGTTGAAAGTGCTCTCCTGCTTTTGAATGTGCAGCCGCTCGCTGTGGGATGGATCAGTGGATTCATGACCCTGCGACCTCCTGCTGGACGGCTGTATGAGGGGTTCAGGATGCTGGACTTTCATCTGTCCGAGGCTCCCTGGTTATTTTCTCCTCTCCTCCTGCTGGCTGCTGCATTACAAAGACCACCTGCCCCCTTTTTCAGCCTTTTCCACATGAAAAGTTTCTTGCTGATTCGAGGCTTGAAAGAGCAGACTGAGTCTACAAAGTGTTTTCTGTGTCTACTCTGTTCTGCAGAAAACTCAGTCAAACAAACAAACTCTGAAATATGACTCAGACGGCTGTTGTAGGCTCTGTAGTGATACCTGCCACACTTTATTTGTATTGTCATTCTAAATCAAGGGAACTGTCTCAAAACCTGATTTGCTACCGAAAGAAATAAAGTATTCAGATTATTTGTCCTTAAAAATGTTAATGAGATATTTCCCTCAAATCATTAGGACTTAAAAATCCAAATTTATATATGAAGTATAGAGTGCTGCAGTGATTACTTTTTTTTCTGGGCCGACCTTGAAGTTAGCATCATGCCTCAATAAAATGTAATTAGATTTTAGCATTATGAATGTTAGGCTACAAAGGAACAGCACGGTCACATGACTTCACGTCACCACCGCTAAGCTAAAGGTGGCTAACATTAGGCTATAAAGGAACTACAGCACGGTCACATGACTTCACGTCACCACCGCTAAGCTAAAGGTGGCTAATGTTGGGCTATAAAGGAACTACAGCACGGTCACATGACTTCACGTCACCACCGCTAAGCTAAAGGCGGCTAATGTTGGGCTATAAAGGAACTACAGCACGGTCACATGACTTCACGTCACCACCGCTAAGCTAAAGGCGGCTAATGTTGGGCTATAAAGGAACTACAGCACGGTCACATGACTTCACGTCACCTCTGCTAAGCTAAAGGTGGCTAATGTTCAGTGTGATTATGATTAGTCGATTAATTTAGATGCTTGTTAGCAACTGCTAGCTTAAAAGCTTCAGACATTCACCAGTGGGGTTTTAATAATAAACAACATTGACTTTGAAATAACTGAAACGGTTGAAATACTGACTAATTTTGAGGTTTCAGGACTCATTCCTGCACCCCTCTTTTAGTAGTGGTGTCAGCCCAGTGAGTTTGTAAATGAGGAGCAGCAGCATGTCCGTCAGCTGCTGATTCTTCACACAGAAACACTTCAGTGTGGGAAAATCCTCTCTCTATCTATTCTGAGTGTTGTTTTCTTTCTGCCTCTGTTGAGCCTCGCTCCTTCTCATCCCCTCAGAAAGAGAGGAGGACAAAGATTATGCTAATGTGGAGGCAAATCATGTTTCTTGGCGAACGCGTCGGCTGAACATGGAAGAGTACAGTTTGCGGTTCTGACACTCACTTTGTCAGAGAGGCAGCGTCTAATCACGGCTGTCACTCTCATGTCGGATGTGTTTGTTCCCCCCCCTGGCTCTCTCCGTCCTGATTGGCTGAGGTTTGGCAGGATGGGATTAATTAACTTAAGGCTCACTTGATTTCTGACACTGAGATATTGTATAACAAAACGAACAGCTTTTGACGGAGATCAATTTCCCTTCACTGTTGGCCATCTGTGAATCCAATGTTTTTGTAGATTTCATCACATGTTGGGAAGCTTGTCTTTCTTTCTGATCTGCTACCTCTTGTTTGTGTGGCAGTTATCAGAATCACATACAGTTTATGACTGTGAGATTCCCCCATGTATGTGTGTGTGTCTGCCATGCTTGTATTCTCATAGCAACCGTACTTGCATTTTGAGAAATTATATTTTTTAACAACTGAATCAAACAAAAATAAAATCAACAATTCAGAAGAGTGGAGGAACAAACAAAAGAAAAACATGGACATCAATTAATAACAGATATACCATTAATTATTATACGTAAATGGTTACTCAACATCTAGGGATGTCCCGATCACCTTTTTTTGCTCCCGATCCGATTCCGATCATTTGATTTTGACAATTTGCCGATACCGATTTTTCCCGATCCGATCTTTATGCAATGCATTAAGAGAAAAAAAAGAAAAAAAGCATTCAAGTTGTCCCTTAAGGTTATTTTTTTATTTAAATTGGATATTCTATCCAACATGGATATAGCTTCTTTCTTTCACAGCAGCATTGGATCAGTTCAGTTGTGCAGCATTGGATCAAAACAAAAATAAAGCTTTCAGTACTCGTTAGCTTACTGCTACAATTAGACACTGCGCCCTGCCCACTCTGTTGCCAGATTTGAGAGAAATAAGCAACCAGGTCTATGAAAACAAGCCCCAAAGAAGCAACACATACATGATGTTCTGTAATTTGAAACCAAAACTAAGGCCTCAGGATGACTTTAAGACTTGAACATGGTCATTTTTGTTTTGTAACATTGAATACAACATTTAAAAAAAAGTATTTAAAAAAAATAAATAAAATATCCCGATCCCCGATTTTTTTTCTCNTGTTAATCTAACAGCTCCGGCGATCCACTAGCTCCCCCCCCCAATTTTGCATTTTGAAATGCTCCCGATTTCTGAGGTCTAAAGGTTGGCAAGTATGTCCCCAACGCCCCCTTGATCTGACCATCAACGCACAGTCCACTGCGCCACTTCGTCCCTATTTAACCACAGGTTTTGGGGTTACCTCGTCTCAAAGTCAGTGTTTTCTTTTATGTGTTTTTGGTTATTACCCTGAAATAAGGTCTGCGGGTAACATGAGCCGAAGAGATTTTAAAGTTTTGTTTGTTTGCTACAGAGATTATTTTCTTCAATATTAGAAAATCACTCGGAGGTTTCCCATTGGCCTTTTGTGAAGGAACCCCTTACAGTGGACATTTTTGAGTCGGCCAACTAAAATGCGTCATATTATAGCAACGATTGAAGAATCCAAATTGAGGCACAGCAAGTGATTATTTCCTTTATTTTACTACGCCAGTGTTTTCCTAGAAAACTAGGTTAGAGACGTAAGCTCTCAAAGCGTGTACAACAAGTTGACCTGCTGCGCTTATTAATCACTGCAAAGTGAAGAAACTAAATAACGGGTCATTTTTAATCAATCCCATGCTGAGCTAAATCAGCTGCTGACGCAAGACTGATATAATCAATGCAACTGTGACAGTTTAATGAATCACATCACTTAGTAAATGTGTCCCCTGCTGTGTTCTGTAGCACTGCTCATACTCCCTGTAGCTTCAACTACATTTGATAAAAGTGTAAATATAGCCTCTGGTTCTTGCACTTCCGTCATGAAGCCAGAGATTGTGCAAGGCATTTTAGGCAAACATTTAGACGCACATTAATACAGACTATAAAAACAGCATTGTATAATAAAACTGTGATATATATACACGAATTCTTTACAAATAATTCATGTTACGTATGGCAGCTACGTGTGTGTAACCTACCTTTATAATGCTGCTACTTATTTTTTACTATGGACCTTTATTGATTTGACTATTATAGTATTGTGTGTTTGCCTTTTTATTAAATGATGTTTGTCAACTCATTTTATTTTGTCTTTTAAGCACTTTCCCTTTGCATTGCATATTTCCTCTCTGTGGCCAATTAAGGATTTCTGATTGGGCGACAAAGTGGTATATTATTGTCTGCGGTCGAGTTTAGATTATCACGGACCGGCTCACTGCACACTGTCAGGTTGCAGCCTCTAAAAATCAAAGAAATCCACAGAGCCCGGTTCAATTTTCAGGTGTTCGGCCTTCATATCTACACATCAACGAGGGAAATATAATCTGATGATTTTACAGAATATTCTGATTGCTTCGACTCACTAATTAATTGACGAGTGTCCCAGCGCTCAAAACTGCAAGCGTCTCTGCACATGGACTTGATTCAGATTACTTTTCACAACCATTTCTATACAATTTTTGTTGGGGTACCGGTAACATGCCAGGAAATGTAGAAGTGCATCAGCAAAAGGCTAGAAATAAAGCTTATAATAGCAGGTTTTAGGCAATGTAGGTTTAAAAGTGAATTTGAGTCTCTTTGGCAAGTGTTTAATGATAAAGAAATTGCATACAATTTCTGTAAGAACCGCTGAGGTCTGTGTTTGTCCGTGCCTTGCTCAAGGGCACCACGGCAGGGCCCAGGAGGTGAACTGGGACCTCTCCAAGTAGCAGTCCACACTCCATGTTTAGGTCTGTTCGGGGACTTGAACCGGCAACCCTACGGCTCACAGTCCAAGCCGACTGAGACACTGCCGGACAAGTATAACAACATGGGAGAACTAATAATATCTTTCCTCTTTTTGTTTTAATCTGTTCACAAGCTGATGTGTTGCTTAAAAAAGGAACATTCTGATACAAGATAATGGATGTTACCTCATGCTGTTGTACTTTAAACGTTCCTATATTGCAAAAGGTGACTGCCCTTTATTAAATCATCCATGCCAAGAAATATAACAGCAGGTTTCCATTTTATGGGATAAATAGAGATGGGAATTATAAGAGTTGGTCTAATGAGAATTAAAATACTGTTCACTAACAATATCCCACAATATCCATTAACTATGGTTGAAATGGCATCCGTTTGTTTTCTTTTGAGGCACATGTATCAGTGAGTTACAGGTTGGATAGATCAAAGTGAAGTTTTACAGTTCATACACTCGTAATTATGATTACTCCAATATGACAGGAATGATGCATAGACTCCCACATATAGACTGCAAATACATGCTATACAACGGCTTAATAGGAGAAAAATGTCATTATGTGCAGCAGTCACTTCTATTAAATACATGCGGACACTTCCTTTGAGAAAATAAACTAGTGTGCGACGCAATTTCCAATCATTTGCTCTAAAATAAACACAGTAAAACAGCAAAAATCAATTTTCTGAGTCATTAGGCCTCGCACTGTTATCCCTCCATCGGATTAACCAAGCAGCACCTCAATAAAACGTCAGCAGTAAAAACAGAGAGCTGTTTTCTAACACAATCACAGCCTATTTCAACAGAGGACTCGGAAGACATAAGAGGGAAATAAGCTTTAAAGTGAGCCATTAAGGGCGAGACGACTCAATTCACCGGTGATGACTTCTCCTACTCCTGCTGCTCGAGGACTGTTTACTTTTATAGGAATTAAGATAAAACTGTCAACCGGAGAGAATCACAATGTGGTTAATAAGCTCTAGTTTGTACACGCCAAGCAACCAATGATAGAGAGGTCAAAGGTTCAAAGGGTCACAACGACAACATCAGTGAGTCACTGCCTTTCACTTTATAACCCTACAAGGACACTCAGATACTCCAATGGCTGTCTTTTAAAAGTATTTCTGACATCCCTTGGATATTAGAACAGCAAACTCCCTTGGAATTTTGGTTACGTAATTTAACGAACTATCTTTTTAATTTGGCTTTTATTTGGGGGTAATTGTAGTGGTATCACTTTTCATGTTTTTAAAAAGGTATTCTGATTATCGGTTTTGTTCTTTTGACTTTTTTTTAATTATGTTTCTTACTTTATTTGTATTCATTTTAGGTTTTGTGTATCTTATCTTGCTCTGCAAAGCACCTTGTGATGCATCTTGCATGTAAGGTGGTATACAAATCAGAGTTTCCGTTAGCCAGTAATTACCGGACTTTGACCGGTAAAATATCATGAAGACCAGCAAATCTAAATCTCTCCGGTCAAAATGTCCATCAAAATATGTGCGCCACTTATGTGACAGACAAGAAGAGTCAATTCTAATGTCTAACATTTAATGTGGAGAAAGAGATGTCCTGTATGGGTTGATTGTGCGTTGATCTGTTGGTAATGCCTCGGGGTTCCGGTGTACTTTGTGGCCTCACCCAGTTGCATAGCGACGCTTATTGTTTAGGTGTCTTTTAATAAGCAGGTAGTCCTATCATTAGCTAGAACTAGCTGGATCTGATCCATATGGACATAAACGCGAGTCAAGTCTAATCTGACGGGAGAGAGAGATCAGCTGCTGCTGACGAGTCGACACGCAGCTCTGCATGATCACATGCAGCGGTGAGCGGAACAAAACACACACTTCAGGTTAGAATATCACACGTAGCTTTTAATTACCTCTCAAACTACCGTAACTAGTTATAGATATGTTTAGTTTTACTGTCGGGTCACTCATTACTGATCCGCGAGCTGCATGACTGACGGGCTGTCAGGAGAAGGAGAGAGCGCTCCGTTTATTGTTGTAAATTACTGTACACGTTTGAATAACGTAGTTAATCTACTATAATTAGTTTGTTTAATATCAAATCATATCAATTTGTTTTAAAGCTCAATTAATTACAAAGAAGACCTTTGACCGGCACTTTTCTCATTTTGTCCGGAAGATTTAAACTTGAATGGACATGTTGACCGGCAAAAATAAATTCTAACGGAAATTCTGATACAAATAAAGTTATATATTATTTCACTGCTTACATTGAATCCCTGTATAATGATTAATATCAAGTAGAGGTAGCTTTCAATAAATGACCTAAACCCCAAAAAATGTTAAATAACAGAATTTCTCTCACGTATAGGTATATAGCACTGGTTTAACCACTGTGACCCAAAATGATATAAACATATTGTGGAAATTAGGCAAGTATACTTAGTAGACAATATCAACACAGCTAATGCACCTGTCACCCTCCACCCATGCACTCTAAATTACTTGATAATAAACAACTAAGCTAGCAATAACATAAAAGGGACAACAAACAAACAGCTTATGTGGTATTTGGTATAATTAGTCCATGTCTAATCTGCTGCTACAACGAGTTAGCTACTAATGTTAAAGCTAGTTAGCCTGTTAGCCAACTTTAGTAAACATTTCCACTGAGGGAAGTTTAGCCGGATTAAACAGGAATAACATCTTTGTATACATAACAAGTACACACTTTAAACTGCTTATATAACAGTGTTAAAGTAAGCTAATGACCGAATAAAACCGTATCGACATGTTCTGTATAGTTTCACCTAAAGTCAAGCGGACTCCATTCATAAACCCATAGTTTTAAAGTTGTATTGATTCCTTTCAACAGTAAACAGCAATAACAATAAAATGTTAAGCTGGTTTTTGAAAGAAGTGGCTCTTCTTGTGAATTCGGCTTACATAAAAACATTTTAAAGCACGTTATTTAATAATATTTTCTACTTTTCATTAGAAGTCAATCGGTGGAGAGGGCGTGAATTTAGGAAGCAGGAAGACTCTGGGAAGCGACACTTCAAAACAAAAACACCAAATAGTGGTTTCATGAAGGGGCAAATGTTTATAAATTGCAAGCAGAATTGTAAAGGGTACATCAGGGACTTAGAAAATGTATACATGGATACTATACTTGATGTATATTTGTGGATTTAAGTACTGCAACCCACAGCATGAGGATTTTCACATTGGGTCTGGCTGCACACTCAAACTGTCCTTAAACAAGCTTCGACAAAATAATAAACGACATTAGGAACAACACATGTAATGGAAGTAACAATGTGGTAAAATCCCCATCTTTAGTACTCATGTTGAGGAAGAAACAACGGCTTTTCTTGGTGGAAATAAGAGAGGAAGACTTACGGTTGCAGCAGTTTGTTTTCCCTCTCTTGGTTTCGAATTGACAGGCTGCTGTAGTGCGCATGCGTGAAGGGAACACTGCAGTGACGGGTGTTTATCAATATGAAAACTATCGGGAAGATAACGTCATAATAAAAATTGAATAATGGAGAAATAAATAATAACAACAAACCAGAGAATATAAGATGAAGAGGAACACATACAAAAAATTGTAAATAAAAACACAAAAACAGTATTTAGTAAATTGAGCACACATAGGCTATTGAAAATGTAAAACAAAGATAATTACACATTTCAAGTATAAAAAGTGAAGCAGCATTATACTTTACTGATTTATCAAGCCTTCATTTAACAAAACTACACACATGTAAAGTTCTTCTCCCCCATTTTTCATTCACAATTTAACTACTTTTAGTGCCGACACTTCATTGTAGACTTCCATAATACCTAAAAACTATACAATTTACACCTAAACCACCCCCCGGACTATGAGGAATTCCACTTTAGCTGACCCATCCAGTTAAATATAGTCACTTAAACCTCAACTTACATTACATGTTTTCTCTTTCCTGCACTGTTACAGAAAATGACAGCTCAATATACATTTACACTGCTGTCAGCAATTCTGTTTCAACTGCCAGCTCCATTTATTTCAGTGCCTCTTCTTCGTAATGCTGTATGAGACATAACAAATCTACAAGGACTCAAACGTTCCCAGACATTAAACCTTTTGTCCATGTTTTGATTGCAACATAAGATAAGGTAAGAAGGACCTTCACGTGTCATGGCAGCAACAGAACAAGAAGACAGATATTACAGATGGAATATACACGGTAATACAAATAATAAAAGTAAAATTAAAAATTAAATTAGAGTAAACGTATTAACAGTATTAATAGAAATTACAGGAGTTAAGCAATGACCCGGTGAATGTACATAATACAGATATGTGAGCAGAACAGATGTGTTAAATATGTAGACATTTAAAGGTCCCCTATTATACAGTTGTTCATCAATATATCACAGGTCTCAGATATATATAGCCTGTCTCTGATTGGCTGAAACACCAAACAGAGCATTGCAGCATTACCCATAACCCCCTCTGTTTCAGCCCTGTTTCAAAAGTGCTGATTCTCTGTCTGTTACTTTAGATGAAAATAAGGAGCCCCTCCCCACGCCCCTCTGAGAGACATTTGGTTACAAAGAATTCAATGGTGCTCTAGGAGGAGATTCAGGCGATAAGGGGGGGAGGTTACCTTGGTTGCTGATTGGCTAATGGCCAAAACATCGTTGTGACATCATGAAGTGGCCAAAATCTGATCAGCTCATTTTCAGACAGGTTTTTATAGAAATGGATCAAAAAGAGAGAGAATCTTTTTTCTTGAAACTTTCAGAGTCTCTTTCCACAGAGGGGACACATGTTGATGTAGAAGAGACATGAAGAAGAGGGGACA
>NW_011341665.1:190679-202415 GCF_000735185.1 Notothenia coriiceps
GTTAACAAACTGAATGATTGTTAGGAAGAGAGGTTGACCTGCCATTACCAACATGAATATTATTTACCTTTAAAGGAGTACGAAGACAGACACACTGCGCTGAACTGACAAACAACAAAACGTGGATTGATGATGGAACATTTGTAAAACGGACCGATACAGACTCTCAATTGTAGCTCTGGTTTGAAGTTTTGGGGAGGACCGTCACCCCCCCTGCTGTTTAATCAACAGCTCCCTCCCTCCAAACATATGGAACGTAAACAAATGCATGATTTTATGACCTTTTTCTTTTTATGTTAAGTAGATGTTGCACTGTTGGAGGAGAGTTAAGATTTTCAATACTAAAAGTAAGCATTAGCTATTTTGCATCAGACCAGGGGTGGGAGAAGTACTCAGATCATGTACTTGAGTAAAGTAGAAGTACTCAGATCTTGTACTTGAGTAAAGTAGAAGTACTCAGATCTTGTACTTGAGTAAAAGTAGAAGTACTCAGATATTGTACTTGAGTAAAAGTAAAAGTACTCAGATCTTGTACTTGAGTAACAGTAAAAGTACTCAGATATTCTACTTGAGTAAAAGTAAAAGTACTCAGATCTTGTACTTGAGTAAAAGTAAAAGTACTCAGATCTTGTTCTTGAGTAAAGTAAAAGTACTCAGGTCTTGTACTTGAGTAAAGTAAAGTACTCAGATATTGTACTTGAGTAAAAGTAAAAGTACTCAGATATTGTACTTGAGTAAAAGTAGAAGTACTCAGATCATGTACTTGAGTAAAACTAGAAGTACTCAGATCTTGTACTTGAGTAAAAGTAGAAGTACCAGAGTGTAGGAATACTCTGTTACNGACGTCACAGAAGTGTTCAAATCTGGATCAGTCTGTATCAGATCCGTTGCAGCCCCTTTTTAAGAGATTTGGGTATGGAGGGAAATAGAGAGGGTTGTGTTTTCTGACACTTGGTGAGTTCCCTGGAACACCGGGGACACATGTTCATGTAGAAAAGACGTACAAAAGTGCATTTTGCATGATAGGTCCCCTTTAATGTTCAAAACAGCACCTATTTTCACCCTCTGTCTGAAACCAGAGCCCAGTCTGCTCCGATTGGTTTAGCTGGCCGGCTCTGTTGTGATTGGTCAACCGCTAAGAGATGTCCCGCCCCTTTGTCTAAACGCTGGGACTTTAGCCTTTGCAGACCATTTACACGCACAAAACCCCATATAACAGGAACGGGAAAACCCCAAAAAGCATAATAGAGCCACTTTTACTCCCCCGTATTTCCTCTAAGCTTTACCATCACCTGAAAGTATTTTCAAATGCTAAAAAACATGAGCAAATGGCATCATTAAAAGTTCCAACTTTGAGGGTAAAAAGCATCCGACTGCAGATAAAAATAAAAGTTTTTATAATTGCAGTGTTTAGCATGGTAATCTCTTACCTCAGCATTAGATGTTTTCGGTGAACGTCTGCTATAATTATCGGGCTTACTCATCTCTTCTGTTACAGTGTGACTTTATTGTTTGTATTAATCACAGAGCACTGTAAGGCTGGAACAAAGCAGGGCGGATGGTAGGGTAAAACCAAACCATTATGTCTGGTGCTTTGTCTGGTTGTTTTCTAAGGAAGTTTGGGTGGTTACCAACTAGGAATCTGCTGTAACATGCCGTGCCTAGAAGACATATTTACCACGGCATCTACAAGAATAACATCCCTTCGTCATGTGCAAACTAGCAGTTGCAAGCTTGTTATCTGCTCAGTGATAATTCCACAGCTATTCTAATTTTCACAGCCTGCCATTAAAAAGTCTGTCTCTGGCAGGCGTCCCTCTCCCGTCTGGATTCTCCAGCTGCACGTTTCCGGGGGGAAACCTCAAAGCTGTTAATGTTGTACAGATAAACACCATAGATATCAAGTGCCGGAGATGATTGATAAGATTGCCACCGCAGATCGGAGGGTGAAGACATGTTTGTCACTCCAGAGGAAATTTGATGAAACCATTAAAGTGCCAGGGACATTTGTTAGTGGTTAGTGACATTTTCAGGAAGAAGATGGGCGGCAGATAAAGTTTTCTTACTTCCATCTTGTACAGTATGGCAGTTTGGTCGGACAATTGGTAAACCTGCCCGAGTTTTTGTAATTAATAAAGTATATCTTCAGTGGAAATCAACCAGGTTTTTTTTATACACATTGCAACAAAGGTCCATGCACTTTAGATAATATATTCTCATGTCCCCTTTGTAAAACTTGAAAAGACTCTGAGTATCAACACTTTCTGGCTCATACACCTTTAGATAACTGTTACCACATAAAGAACTGAACATAACCCTCCTGTTGTCTTCGTTCCCCCCTTACTTTAGTATTCGCGGTCAAAGTTGACCAGTCCTGTTTTAACTGCTATTACATGAACACAAAAACCATTAATCATCACCAAATTTCATTTAACACCCTTTCAAACTGTACATATTGTATCAGACCACTGGGATACAGGAAACACTGCAGTAAATATACAAAGAACAGACACTGAACATGTATTGCGTGTGCCAGGTGTGATCCATGTGGGGGGATGGGCACATAAGAGCGGGAAATGTATCAAATAGTTCAGTGTGTGTGTGTCACACACACACACTGAACTATTTGATACATTTCCCGCTCTTATGTGCCCATCCCCCCACATGGATCACACCTGGCACACGCAATACATGTTCAGTGTCTGTNCTCCATCGTTGTGTACAAGCTGGATAAAACGCCGGCTTTTTGTTGTTGTTCAGGAGTTGATCCCGCCCCCGCCCCTCCCCCGCCTGGACGTAAGCGTGACGTATGCGGTGCTTTTGTTCTAGCCGGACAATTTTTTGGTGCTTGAAACGAACCGGATTCCGGAGCTAAGAGGCTGCTCCGCTGCGGTGTGAACAGGAAAACCCGGTGCTTTTCAAGCTCCAGCTCCGAACCGGCCCTGAAACACCGTTGGTGTGAATGAGGTAATAGATGGGTTTTCCGCTAGTTTCTGCTATCCTGCTTTCAATGAAGGAGTAGCAAACCGATTGGCTGAGCGAAGTTTAACCAAGGCTTGGATGTAGGAAGGGTCTGATCCCTTCACAGCTGGGTAGGTCAGCACCAGTGTCTGGAAGCGGATTCTGTCAGCCAGTGGAGGGAGCGAAGGAGAGGTGTATTGGGGGAACTGGTGGAGGTTGAGGACCAATCAGGCGGCAGCATTCTGATGAGGTCGGATGGTGTTTGCAGGTAAACCAGCCAGGAGGGAGCAGATCCCACAGTTCTTACAGAGTTAACAGTTCTTACCGTCCTCACTGTTTGTATAGTTCTTACTGCCCACAGATTTCTTTACAGTTCAGTTCCCAGAGTGTCGTCAGTGCTTGCTGTCAGTTTAATGAGCAGTGGGGAGCAGAGCTTCAGATCACAGGTCGACAGGCCTCAGGATGATGGAGCTCATCTGTTGGGAGGACAGGACCAGTACATCTCCTCCTCCTCTGCATCAGCATTTAAGGACATATTTTCGGTGTCATCTGTGTTTCCGCTGCAGTGACACATCGGACCTCCTGGTTATTTTCATTCATTATTTATGAGTGTTGGCACTAGAGCTTCGTTCAAGTGTTGTTTTGATGCACACTTTGCTGAGACTGCAATAGAGACAATGGTTTGGGTATAGATTAGTTGGTAAATAAGATGTATTTAAACTAATATATAATAAACTAAGGTAGATATGGTTAGATTAGTCATGTTTCATCAGGGGTCCATTGGGGAGTTTCAGGGGGTGTGAAAGTGAAGGAGTAACGTTTAGAATAATCAATCCAATACTTTACTTAAGTATCATTTTGAAGTACTTGTACCTGTTTTATCATTTCATGCTACTTGATACATCTACCCCACTAAATGTTTCAGCCAATATTTTCCTTTTCGTCCAGTGAACGTATCTGACAGATTGAGATACTTTACAGACTACGATTATACGTTAACAGGTGTATTAACAGTAAAGTAATTTAAACTAGCTCCACGTTATCAGCCGTGATGAATCGATTTTTTTATCTTCACGGCCGACTGGATTTTTTCTACTTTTTAATGCAGTTTTAATTCTATTTTGAGATGTTTCAATTCTAGTATTGTTTATTTCCACTCTTTAATTTCTCTTATGTGTAATGCCTTGTTTTGTTTTGTTGTTTTTATGCTGCTGCAACGCAAACATTTCCCAATTTGGGATCAATAAAGTACCTCTTATCTTATCTCATCTCATCAACAATCACGTCACCACCGCTAAGCTAAAGGTGGCTAACCAAAACACAAATGTGCTTTTAAAATGCTGACTCATTTCTGGGTTTAAGGACTCATTCCTTCACGACGACTCTACGCCCCTATACCCTTCCCCAGGCAGCGACAAATAGGACAATATGTAAGTTGTTGTTTTCCATGTGGAGGACAGCTCCTTGAGGCTTATTGGAGATATTGCTCACAGAGCGGGTCATTGGGAACATAAAGCAGAACCTCGGGCCTGCTCCTGTGATGTGTCTCTGCAGGAGAAACTCATTAGCGCTGAGTAATGAGCCTCCTGCTAATACAGCCGCACAATTATGCTCTCTATCACAGGCTACGTGAGCGGTGGGCATTTTTCAATTTAATTAAACAGTCAGTAATCTGGCTGTAAAAGCTTCTGAGGTTTCCTTCTGTGATGTCACACGGATATCAGAGCAGAGCGCTGTTTGATGAGTCGCTGTGTCTGCCCCACGCACTGTAAAGCTGATTGATGCAGATGTTTCCATACAGAGATATCTTAAAGGTCACCGACACTCACATGTTCGTGCTCACCAGAGGATGAATCCTTACAACTTCCCCTCTAATTCCACTGGAAGCCATTTAGATTTTTAAATCGGTTAATGACAAATCCATAGGGGTGGACGAAGTATACAAATATGTAGGTAAGTAAAAGTACTAATACTACTAACTACTTGTGAAAATGCTCTGTTCCAAGTTAAACTCCTAAAAGTGAAAAACCAGGAAAGTAAAAGGTTCTTGAAATTATTAGAAATAGACAAATGTCCACTGTTACTGTTTCATATTGTATTATTAGATTATTACTACTCAATCATTAATGTACCTTTTGAACTAATACATACCTGGAGTAAATCCACAAGCTACCCTGCAGTATACAAAGTCATTCAAACTAGCTGCACCTTCACCAGCTTTGAGAACACTTTCATGATCAATCATTATAAAACATATCATATNGCGTGTGCCAGGTGTGATCCATGTGGGGGGATGGGCACATAAGAGCGGGAAATGTATCAAATAGTTCAGTGTGTGTGTGTGTGTGTGTGTGTGTGTGTGTGTGTGTGTGTGTGTGTGTGTGTGTGTGTGTGTGTGTGTGTGTGTGTGTGTGTGTGTGTGTCAAAGTTGACTAAATCATCCAAAATTCAATGAAAGTGGTGATCAGCCATTGTATATTTAACCAATAGTGGTATATGCTCATTATATTACAGCTAAGGGGCGTGGTTCGGCCTGACGCGAAGCGATCCGATTGGTCGATAGCGTTTTTGCGGACCTCTTTGATTACAGATTTGAAAACATCGTTGCTTGTTTTAAAAGTAGCACAATTCATTATGTTAAACCTTTGAAAGTATCTAGATATCCCTGCCCTAATGCCAAAGGAACTGCACACTGAATATGTTTTGCCGTTTGATGTCTATGTCTGGACCGCTGCGGCTAAGAACCAATCAGATTGCTTGATTTTACTTGTCCGTTTTATAAGTTCAAATGTCTACTGTGAAGGATATCATAAAGCCTTAATGTAATCGCATGTAAAACAAAGAAGTTATGATTGATGAAAGTAGTAAATCGGTCAGATTTGACCCGAACACAACAGGAGGGTTAATATGTTAATACCAAGGTTACATATATCAAATATACATGTTTTTCCTTAACCCTACCAAGTATAAACGGTGTGATAAACACATCAATCCTATACAGTATGCATATGTACTTAAGACTATTAAAATGTTTATTCACAGTCACAATTCAAAATAATAAAAGTCTAAAAGTCAGTTTCAATATGTTGTCAAAAGATTCCAGCTGCTCTGCCTCTGGGGACGCTTTCTTCAAATGTGCTCAATAAATACTCTTTAAAAAGCCCATTAAAGAGAAATTAAAGACTTCAGAGCTATGATTTAATTCTGGTTTGCATATTTTATTTATTAACAGCAGAGCGGACAGTTAAATTAAATCGCAGTCGATATTAATTCTGCCAGCAAATGTCATAAATGGGTCATGAGGACGTCTGTGCCCAGAGAGAGGTGTCCAAAGGTTTCTAGTTGAAGAAGAACATGGAGACTCTGCAGGCTGCAAAATAAGAGTCCAGGATGCAAAGACTGAAGACCATAGATTAATCCCACGAACATTTACACAAAAAAAGGAATTTGCTTTGGTGTAAAGTACCGTACATAAACACAGAGAGAAATGAAGGTGTAAAATAATGTCTGAATATAAATGATGAGGGGTATAACTGTGCAGTTTTTAAAGAGTGTGAAAAATACTAGATGACATATTTATTAAATGCATGTTGATATAACACACATGTCTCAAGAAGGAGTTGAGAGTCCAGACAGTTAAGTGGTACATGTAGTGTCTTAAACACCAGTATAAGTGTAATGAACATCTACAATGTGCATTTATTGGAATATACAATGTGCTTTTCTTTCGCCTTGACTGAGAAATATATTCAAAAAGTGCAACACACAATACACTTAAAGGTGGGGTAGGTCATTTTGGAGAAACCAGCTTGAGTGCGCTAGAATTTGAAAATACACAACCGGAAATAATCTGCCACTTCCTTCCAGAGCCCCTCCTCCAACACACACGAACGCGCACATGACCAATGAGGGCACGAGATAAGTTTGTGCACAGATGGAAGGCTGACAGGCAGGTAGGCCATCCAGTTACTTTAGCCTGGCCATTTCAAAACCACCGCGGGGGGGACGGGGGGGGACGACGACGACGACTAGTGGATCGCCGGAGCTGTTAGATTAACATTAACATGCTTATTGTAGTTCTAAGTACACTGCCTTGCGGCCTGTAACACCATCCTTGATGGGGCATTTGTGTGGGCTGTACCAGTATTATACAGGAAAGGAGTGAGCAGAGGGTAGAGTTGTCGATTCTTGTTCAGTTTTCTGTGAATATCTGCCTTACCCTCTCAGACTTTCAGTTGCGCGCGCTACCAGGTAAGGCAGATATTCACAGAAAACTGAACAAGAATCGACAACTCTACCCTCTGCTCACTCCTTTCCTGTNAATTAAAAAAAAGTATTTAAAAAAAATCCCGATCCCCGAATTTTTTTCTCCCAATTCCGATCTTTTGAAAATCACGTGATCGGCTCCGATCCCCGATCACGTGATCGGATCGGGACATCTCTATAAGTAAGTAACTGAATTCTTTACGCACCACTGTGAATAAATATACATGACTCAATTGATGCACACAATACTTAGTACATGTAGAACAAATGTAAACAGGCTACTTTAAAAGCAAATCAGCTCTCCTTTTACACCTTCGGTAATAAGTAATAACCTACATGTGTATCTATTCCAAACACATACACAGATATGCAGCTAACATCATGCACATACATACATTCATAACTTTAGTCCCTGCAGAGTCTCTGCATGTTCACATATTGAACAGGCGTGTCTGTATACAGAGCACGCACAGAACACGAAGATGAATCTGCACTCTGTGTATGTTCACCCTACAAGAACATTACTAATGTGTACATGTCCCCAAACCCGTCTGCTCAGAGGAGATAAAACGAAAGCTAAAAACAGCAAGCACATAAATAAATAGCTTCAAAAGAAAGAGAAAAAGGCAAGATATACTGAGCCTTGCAGAATTATTCACCCGCCTTACTAATTCATTGCATTCAAATCTGTCATTTAAATGATTTCTTGGGGGGTTGTACTGTTTGTAACAGACCCACACAAAAACCTCCAAATTGGTGACAAGAAAAAGAGGAAGCTTGTTTAAAAAAATGACTTTAAAAAAATCAAGTATGAATTGAAGTGCACACTTATCACCCAATTTTCCATAAAGAGAAGGACCAAGAGACTGCAGCTGTAATTACTGTAAAACGTGGCACGCATAAACGTTTTATTAAGAAAAGCCAGGCCTCGATTTATAATTGTTCACTGTTTGAGATAATCAGCAAGAGATAAAAAGGGATTTGGACTTGAACCTTAAACAGTGCAAGTTAAATATTGAAAATATGTTGATGATGCTTTCTACTTTAAAGAGGCCCTATTATGGTTTTGGGGGTTTACCACACTCCAACACATTGTTCGTGAGGTTAAGGTTAAGGGGGCGGGACATCTCTAAACGGTTGACCAATCACAACAGAGCCGGCCAGCTAACCAATCAGAGCAAACTGGGCTCTGGTTTTTTGAACATTAAAGCATGGAGACATGTAGAGACACTACATACTGATATACACCTGAACATCAGCAGGAGAGGACTCTTTAAAGTAGAGACACTACATACTGATATACACCTGAACATCAGCAGGAGAGGACTCTTTAAAGTAGAGACACTACATACTGATATACACCTGAACATCNTGTATTAAAGTCCGAGTGGAAACAGGCGTGAGTAAATCTGATTTTGTCAGAAATCGGGAGAAATGCGGGAGAAATATGACCCCGGGAGGAAACCGGGAGAGGGCAGTGAAATCGGGAGTCTCCCGCGAAAATCGGGAGGGTTGACAAGTATGTGACCAGCTGCTGCTGATAGTGTCCAAGACCAGGCTCAAAACCCGAGGGCACCGAGCCTTCGCAGCCTTCCTCTGCCCCTCCATGTGAGGTCGGCCCAGACCCTGGGGGTTTTAAAATCTACTCTTAAGACACACTTCTTCTCCCTGGCCTTTTAGTCAGAGCGAAGCACGACTCCTGACTTTTCCCTGCATTTTTTATATATCTGTTGTAATTTATTGTCTTTTATTGTGATTGTAGTATTTATTACATGCACTTTGGCCCGACCAAAAATCGCTTTTAAATGTGCTTTATAAATAAACTTTGATTTGATAATATGAAATACTGTACAGTATAGTAAATCCTGTACACTGTAATGACAAATAACAATTGATCTGAAGTGTAGTCTGAAAACCCCCTAAAGAAGTAATCTTGCTATTAACGCTGATTGATCGCAGTGTCCTTCCAGTGATTATTCTACCACTTAACACAAAAACACATTTAAGAAACCCCGGGGAGATCAGAGTTTGGCCGCTCAGAAGTCTAACCTGAGGCGTGGTGACCGAGATGTGGCCTGTTTAGCAGTCCGTGGGCCGACTCGCAGTCTAATAGGTGTTGCCATGGCAGAAGTCTGTGTGGAATCAGTAAGTAATAGCTCTGTCTTCTCTGAAGTGGCTCTCGCTGGCTCTCTGAGAAGCAGCAGCAGCAGCAGCAGCGGCGGGGAATTGGCATATTCTGAGAATCTGGCCTGTATTACCGCTGATCGGCTCCTCCATTTGCAATGCTCTTTCATTAATCAGCATTAACGCTGTTCAATGGGAGCCCGATTCATGTTGCACTCCCACGGGTCACGCTTCTTCCCCCCTTTCTCATTTGTGGTTAAAAAACAAACCAGAGTCTGTGAAAAAGGGCCGACGTCTGATTAAAAAACATTGTTTCTTAAAAAGATTATGATGAATATGTCGTGGCTGGTGAGTGTAGGTAATGAATATAAATATGACAATTACTCACCAGGGTTGCATCTTTACCAGGAAGTACACTGAGGGTGGTGATGCCCCACAATAATGTGTCATTATGAGTGTTTTTTAGGACTACAGTGATCAAGTAGCAACTGGGTCACCTCGTTTACTGAGAGTATTACGTTTCCCCTTTTCAACTCACATCAAAGGCAACACGCTGCATCAGGGTTCTTACACATTACATATTTCTGTTTCATCTACCCTTCACGCCGCTGAATCAGATAATTACTGTATTTTCTACAACGGGACGGGGGGAGATTGATGAAAGATGACAACAGGAGCTGCAATAGCTGGAAATGTGAGAAGATGTTAGAACTGCCTCAGGGTTCATTACAGACAAATAGACAAATGAAATACATATTTATTACATTCTAGACATGGCACGTTTTGTATAGGAAATGCAATAGTACTCATAAAGTTGAGTTTTTATGGGTTTGTATAGTGTCGGAACACATTCATATCACATTTAAAAAACATGGTAGCAAAATTAAAACCATTTTGCTTTTTAGGGTTTTCCCTTTTCCTGTAGTGTGTTGTAAAGGTTTTTGTGTATGTAAAAGTTCTCCAAAAGCTAAAATCCCTGAGTTCCCACACACTTATGAACATTAAAGCATGGAGACTTGTCACAACACGTGAATAATATCAAATTAGCTGCAATTTCAACACAATAATGCATCAATAATACAAATCCTGTAGTTCTAAAAAGGGCCATTACGTTTCACGAGAACTTTTACTACTGGTACATTTTACTATACGATTATACTTTAACCCCAGGAACATTCTGAATGCAGAACTATTACTCGTGACACAGTATCTTTAAAGTTGTTGCTATTTTTACTTACATCTGAGTTACTTTCCCACCTCTGTATCAAGTCGTGAATAACTCAGGCTGTGTAATTATAACACTGTTTGTAATTAGCTTGCATAGCTTGCATTAATCTCTTGTTAAATACTGCCAGAGAACACGGAGAGTGTTTGTGATCACATTAAAACACAGATTGTGTTCGAGCTGTCTGCAGAAGGAGACGCGGCTTCAGCTGAAAGTCAATTGCTTTCACAAATCACGGATGAGCGGTCGATGCAGCGAGCGCAGGTTAGCGTAGCAAATGGAAACACCTCAGCGGGACTTCAGGACTTCTTTATCTGTCAGAGGAATAAATGGGACGATCTGGAAGATGTCGCACGGGCTTCAAAACCTTCAGCCAGTCGAATGCAGACGAGACAGTTGAGAGGAAAATATGATTGTGGTGATGCTTTCTGGGAGTTTGTCCGGAGGAAGCTGTTGTTGGGAAGGGAAGGGAAGAGAAATATTACTTGTGTTTTCCTGTAAACAAAATCATTAAGATCCCCCGGGATAAGCCTGAAGGAAAGCTCTTATTTCTTTACTTTGTAACTTTTTTTATAAGACATAATATGAATTTTAGTGCAAAGAGTAGATAAAGTCCATGGGGTTACAGTATATACACATATTGATTACAGTGTCAGAGTTGTTGCATGTGAGACGAGATACAGCGTTAGCCAAGCACTTACCTGTGTCATATTAATAATATATAGAAAGAGATACATCAAATAAATATGAGAAATAACAACATATCTAACTAGACTTGTGGTGTCACTTTTATTAATAGTGCTTAACTTTTAACGGTAGTTCTGTGGCATTTATTAGATTAAATACAATTAATTTATCCCAAATTGGTATAATCTTTTTGTTAAAAATTGAATAAATAGAAATAAATTCAATACAAATAGGTAATAATAGTTAATAATAATAAACAAATCTACCTAAACAAAAACATGTAAAATAAAATAAAAATAGAATCAAATTTAAAAAGGGTTAGAATACTATAATAAAATACTATTCTACTAATAATACAAACATATATACATGGGATAGTATATACGTTATAAAAGTGTGCAAACTAATATCAAGAGTACAATTTAAATTAGAGATGTCCCGATCCGATCACTTGATCGGGGATCGGAGCCGAT